>NC_077234.1:191905464-191977364 GCF_027887165.1 Monodelphis domestica
CATTGTCAAACTGATCTTCCTTAAACACAAGTCTGAAAATGTCACAAATCCCTCCCCATCCAATATGCTTCTGTGGCTCCATATTAGGTCCACAATCAACTATCAAAAACCAAGTACTTGGCTTTTCAATCCCTCCATAACCTGTCCCTTTTCTATCTTTTCAGTGTTTTTACACCTTGCTCCCTCCCATGTGCTATGTAATCCAGGGACACTGTCCTCCTTGTTGTTCCTCAACCAGGATACTCCATATCCCAGTGTTTACTAGCAATCCCCCATGCCTGGAATTATCTTCCGTCTCCATTCCATCTCCTAGATTCTTCAAGACAACTACAATCTTCTGAAAGAAACCTTTGCCTATCCACCTTAATTTTAGTGCAGTTCCTCTGAGATTATCCCTATTTTATCCTGCATGTATTACTTGCCCATCATTGTTTGAGTATTGTATCCCCCATTAAATTGTTAACTCCTTAAAGGAATGGACTATTTTTCCCTCTCTTTGCAACTTCAGCAGACTGAGTGGGGTACCCTCTGGGTACCACTCATGCTCCCCATCTTGGTGTTCCACCTTGCTATCCTCCTGGCCACTCTCAACATTACCTCCTAAATTAATAAATTTCTCTTTTTGTTTTTAAGCTAAGTTTTGGAGTCTTGCATTCTTGCAAATGGTATCCTTCCCAAACCCCAGGGGTACACATCTGCACCCTCATAACATCAGCACTCCCAGGGGTCAGTGACCAGAGCAGCCAGAGCTCAATCCTCAGATTCTGTGCAGTCCCATGTGGCGAGCAGCTCTGTTGTCGAGATCTACTAGCACTGAACCCCTTTTGCCCGTGATTAAAGAGTGATTTTGACTATTTATAGTTCTATGTTTTTCCCAGTTAACAATACCTATCGATGTGCATATTATCAACACCAGTAAAATGTAAGCTCATTGAGAGTGTTTTGTCTGTATAACCAATGTTTAGTACAGTATATTTTATACATAGTAAATAACTAATTAATGCTAGCTAGTTGATTGAAAGAGAATAAAAAAGAAAGAATCACTACTTTACAGAGTACAAACATGTCAGTTGGTTTTTTCTCATTTTTGTTATTGTTGTTTAGGGGAAGACATAAATTAAAAAAAAAAAGAAAGTAAGATTAGGAGCTGAGTGTCAAATCAGGATATAAATGCAAGTCAGAGTAGAGGTATAGAAAACATAATTCTTCATCTCTCCCAATCCCTACTCCTCAGGCAGAAGAACTAATGTGTTGATTGATACAATCTGAGTTACAAATAATAACTTTTGTGTATAGCATCTTAAAGTTTGCAAAGTATTTCCCCTCACAATAGCTCTCTGAGCTAACTAGTAGTACAAATATGACAATATTAATTTTTTTCAGAAAGTGAATCTGATTCTCAAAGAGATTGAGTAGTTGCTCATGGTCCCTAGCTGGTGAGGATTGAAATTGAGCATAAGACTACTCAATCCCTAAAAAGGAAGATGATTCAAGGAGAATGGGGGGTCTCAAAAAGTTAAAGTCTGGCTACATATTAAAAATAATCATAATGAAGAAAAACGTGGACATCTAAATAAAGGACATAAAACAAACTAAATAAACTACTATGATTATGCAGGTTGTGTTCCATTTATGAACTCAGAGCATTCAGAAAAAATTAACATTACCAACTCTTTATGCCAATTCATACTGACCTGAAAGGCCATAATGATGATTTTAGGATAAAGTCATTCAAATGGCAAACTATTAAGTTTAAATTATATTAGCATAGGATTACATTAAAAACAGTGCATTTGAAAAAGATCTGTTTTTTTTTAGTTGACCAATACAATAAGCATTCATGAAGTAACTAATAGATGTTAGTCATTGCCCTAGGTGCTGGAGACACAAAACCAAAATAAAATAGTCCCCCACTATTGAAGATCTTATATTCTACTGTGAAAAACAGGATTGTAGAGGGAAGGAAAAAACAAAATATATACAGGGTAATGTCAAAGTGCAGAAGCATAGCATGAAAAAACAAGCAATCAGGAAGAAATTTGTTTAGAGCATTAATCTCCAATGGCACTAGGGATTTCACAAGGCGGAGCTTTTGAAAAAGGAGAGATTTTAGCCATGAGAGATTACTTGTGAAAAGAGGGCAGAATGACAATAAGCCCTTCAATTTTATTGGAAAATTAAATGTATCCAGAGGAGAAATGTTAATTCAATCTAAAAACATTGGTTTGGCCCAGATTAAGAAAAGCTTTTAAATACAAAATAAAGAAGTTTGTGTTTTATCCAAGAACAGGGAAGCTTTTTAAATAGGAGAATGACATTCATATGTAAAAGCAATTCTGTCACTGTTTGAAGGTTAGATTGGGGAGGAGAGAGAGTCTGGGGGGAGAGAGAAAAATTAGGAAGCTATTGGAACAGTCCAAGTTCAAAGACTACTATTTTAGTACAAAAACTACAAAGTTACAAGGATGTAAGTTTGGGCTTAAGATGAGGAAGATCTTGAGGCAAGATGGAAGAGAAGATAGAGAGACCCATCTGATTTCTACAAAACTACCCTTCAAAAAAGAATGATATAACACCTCAAAATAATTCTGAAGAAGTATGACCCACAAAAAGACAATGCAATTTTTCAGTTCAAAACAATTTAAGAATCACTTGAGGGATCTAGTGCACCAGGGTGGAGATGGAGTTCACCACACCAGGGCAGACCCCACTGAGGCAACAGATCTTGGGCATAGCTGAAGCAGCAGCAAAGGCTTCTGGATCTCTTCTTCACAGTTGGAAACACAGGGTTAAATAACTGCTCAGAGAGAGATTACAGGGATCTCTGCTGACTCTGGGTGCAAGACTCTTGTCACATTTCCCATACCCAGAACCAAGTCATAGTCCTGGGGAGAAAAGACCCTGGTCACAGATTCAAGGGGGGAAAGAGTGCTTAAGGTTACTCACAGCACAGCCTTAGAGAGTATTAATCATACCTCTCTTTACATCATAAAAGCTTAGAAGAATTGAAAGCATATAGAGCCCTAATGCCAGTTCTGAAGGCATCTACACAAAGAATCTGAAGTTTGGAACAGTTTTCCCTTCACCATAGTTATAGAGCTCAACATTAACAGTTTTTTTAAACTAAAAGAAAAAATAGGGCAAGAAAATGAGCAAACAAAAAGAAAATAAACTTAACATAGAAAGTTATTTGGGTGACAGAGTAGACAAACTCAGTGTACAACAAAATCTATACTGCTGCCTCCAAATCTTCAAAAAAAAATATGAACTGCTCTCAAGTCCAAAAAGAATTCATATAGGAGCTCAAAATATTTTTAAAATCAAACAAGAGAAGTAGAAAAAATGGGAAAAGAAATGAAAGTGATTCAGGGGAATCATGAAAAAAGAGTCAACAGCTTGGTAAAGGAAGGCACAAAAAATAATGAAATTGACACATTAAAAACCAGAATGTGCCATTTGATAAAATAAGCACAAAAATACAAAGAAGAGAAGAACTTTTAAAAAGCAGAATCATCAAATGGAAAAAAATACAAAAAATCACTGATAGAAAAAATTAGTGAAAGAATTGGTCCTTTGGGAAAAGAGGTATAAAAATTCACTGAGATAAGGAACTCTTTACAAAGTAGAATTGGCCAAATGGAAAAGGAGATACAAAAGCTCATTCAAGAAAATCATGCCTTCAAAATTATAATTGGACAAGTGAAAGCCAATGAGACATGAAGGAACAATCAAAGTCAAAAGAAAAAAGAATAGAAGAAAATGTGAAACATTTCATAGGAAAAACAACTGACCTGGAAAATAAATCAAGTAGAGATAATTTAAGAATTATTAAAATACCTGAAAGCCATGTTCAAAAAAGGAACTTAGACATCATCTTTCAAGAAATTATCAAATAATAATGCAATAGTATTCTAGAACCAGAGGACAATATAGAAATTGAAAGATTCTACCAAACACTTCCTGAAACAGATCCCAAAAGTATAATTCCCAGAAACATCATAGTCAAATTCTAAAACTCCCAAATCAATGAGGTAATACTGCAAGTAGCCTAAAAGAAATAATTCAAATATCATGGAGCTACAGCCAGACTCTTCTATTCCTATGCTTTCTAGTGTTTTCAATAGGAATGAGTGTTGTATTTTGTTAAAGGCTTTTTCTGCATCTAATGAGATAATCATGTGGTTTTTTGTGGTTTGCTTGTTAATATGGTCAATTATGTGGATTTTTCCCATTAGCTGGGCTCTTTGAGTTTATCATACACTCTCTTGCTGAGGTTATTTACCCCAAGTCTATTCCACTGATCTGCCCTTCTGTCTCTTAACCAGTACCAAATTGTTTTGAGGACCACCACTTTATAGTACAGTTTAAGATCTGGTACTGCTAAGCCTCCCTCCTGCACATTTTTTCATTATTTCCCTTGATATTCTGGATCTTTTATTGTTATAAATGAACTTTGTTATAGTTTTTCTTTCTAACTCAGTAAAAAGTTTCTTGGTAGTTTGATAGGTATGAAACTGAATAATTAAATTAATTTGGGTATGATGATCATTTTTATTATGTTAGCTCATCCTATCCATGAGCAATTTATGTTTCTCCAATTGATTATATCTAGTTTTAATTGTGTGGGAAGTGGGTTTATTTTGTATCCTGCAATTTTGCTAAACTTGTTGATCATTTGCACTAGCTTTTTATTTGATTCTCTATGATTCTTTATGTAGATCATCATATCATCTGCAAGGAGTGATAGCTTGGTCTTCTCTAATTGCTACTGCTAATGTTTCTAGTACAATGTTAAATAATAGAGGTGATGATGGGCATCCTTGTTTCACTCCTGATCTTATTGAGAAGGCTTCTACTTTGTCCCCATTGCAGATGATGCTTGCTTATGGTTTTAGATATATACTATTCATTATTTTTAGGAAAGGCCCTTCAATCCTATACTTTCTAGTGTTTTCAATAGGAATGGGTGTTGTATTTTGTCAAAGGCTTTTTCTGTCTCTATTGAGATAATCATGTGATTTTTGTTGGTTTTCTTGTTGATATGGTCAATTATGTGAATTGTTTCCTAATATTGAACCATCCTTGCATTTCTAGTATAAATCCTACCTGAACATAATGAAGAACCTTCATGATGATTTGCTGGAATATTTTTGCTAGTATTCTATTTAAGATTTTTCATCTATATTAATTAAGGAGGTTGGTCTGTAGTTTTCTTTCTCTGTTTTTGATCTACCTGGCTTTGGAATCAGTACCATATTTGTGTCATAAAAGCAATTTGGTAGAACTCCTACTTTGTTTATTATGTCAAATAGTTTATATAATAATGGGGTTAGTTGTTCTTTGAATGTTTGATAGAATTCACTTATGAATCCATCTGGTCCTGGGGACTTTTTCTTAGGGAATTCTTTGATGGCTTATTCAATTTCTTTTTCTGATATGGGATAATTTAAGTATTCAATTTTTTCTGTTAATCTAGGCAATTTGTATTTTTGTAAATATTCATCCATATCACCTAGATTGTCATATTTATTGCCATATAATTGGGCAAAATCTTTTTAATGATTGCTTTAAATTTCTCTTCATTAGAGGTGAGGTCTCCCTTTTCATCTTTGATACTTTTAACTCTATTTTTTACTTCCTTTTTAAAAATTAGATGGATTAGTACTTTGTCTATTTTTTAAGTACCAGCTTCTAGTCTTATTAATTAATTCAATGGGTCTTTCACTTTCCATTTTATTATTTTGTCCTTTAATTTTTACGATCTCTAATTTAGTTTTCATCTGGGGATTTTTAATTTGTTCACTTTCTAGTTTTTTTAATTTGCATGCCAAATTCATGGTCCTCTGCCCTTCTTAATTTGTTAATATATGCACTCAAGGATACAAATTTCCATGAGTACTGCTTTGGCTGTATCTCATAAATTTTGATAGGATATCTCATCATTGTCATTCCCTTCAAGGAAATTATTGTTTATATGATTTGTTCTCTGACTAACCAATTTTGTAGAATCATATTTAATTTCCAATTATTTTTATTTACCCCTCCATATTCCCTTACTGATTATTATTTTATTGCATTATTATCTGAAAAGGTTGCATTTATTATTTCTGCTATTTTGCACTTGTTTGCCATATTTTTATGCCCTAGTCCATGGTCAGTCTTTTTGAATGTACCATATGCTGCTGAAAATAAGATGTATTTCTTTTTGCAACTATTTATTTTTCTCCACATATCTATTAACTCTAATTTTTCTAAGATTTCATTCATATTTTTACCTCTTTCTTATTTATTTTTTGGTTTAATTTATCTGTATCTGATAGAGGAAGGTTCAGGTTTCCCATTATTATAGTTTCACCATCTATTTCCTCCTTAAACTCTGCTAGTTTCTCCTTTAGAAATTTGAATACTATACCATTTGGTGCACACATGTTGAGTACTGATATTTCCTCATTGTCTATATTGCCTTTTATCAGGATGTAATTACCTTCCCTATCTCTTTTAATCAGATCTATTTTTACTTTGGCTTTGTCATATGCCATGATTGAAACTCTTACCTTCTTTTTCTTACTTGATACCCAATAGATTTTGCTCCAGCCTTTTACCTTTGCCCAGTGTGTGTCTATCTGTCTGATGTGTGTTTTTTTTTGTAGACAACATATAGTAGGATTTTGGTTTCTAATCCACTCTATTAGCTTCCATTTTATGAGTGAGTTCCACTCATTCACATTCAGCATTATGATTACCACCCTTGTTTTCCCCAACATTTTGATTTCCACTCCTAGTCCTGTCCTTTCTTCTTTTGCTATTTCCTTCTATACCAGTGTTTTGCTTTTAATCAATCCCTCTAATCCGCATCCTTATTTTACTCCCTTTTTCTGCTGCCTGTCTTTTTATTCACCTCTTATTTTTATTTAAGTTCTATTAAATTCCCTCCCCCATACCTTTCCCTCTCTTTTTTGTACTCCCCATTCTACTCCATCCCTTAGTTTTTCCCTCTCAATTTCCCTTTAAGGTAATATAGAATTCAGTACCCCAATGGATCTAAATGCTCTTCCCTCTCAGAATTGATTCCACTGAGAGTCAGGTTTGAATATTACCTATTGACACACTCTTCCTCTCCTTATAAAAGTATTCTTCCTCTCCCACTCTAGTGCACCTCTTTGTATGGTATAGTTTATCCTAATTTTCTTATTCCTTCAAGTTTCTCTTGGTGTCATCTTCTATTTCCCACCTTTTTTTTGCAGATCATCTTAAACCTCTTAGTACCACAATCTCTTCCTATGAGTAATTCTTCTAACTACTGTAATAGTGAATAAAATTTTTGAGAATTACAACTAATATTTTTTCACATAGGAATATAAACAATTTTACCTTATTGAGGACTGTAAAGGAAAAAAAAGAAAGAAATTTCCCCCTCTTTCTTATTTACTTTTTCATGTTTCTCTTGGGTTTTTTATTTAGAAATCAAATTTTCTGTTTAGTTCTGTTCTTTTATTTACAGATATTTGGAAATCTTCCATTTTGTTGAATGCCCATACTTTCCCATAGAAGTATATAGTCAATTTTGATGGGTAGGTGATCCTTTGTTTGTAGACCCAATTCTCTTGCCTTTCTGAATATCATATCCCAAACCTTGCAGCCCTTTAGTGGGAAGCAGTCAGATCCTGTGTAATCCAATTGATTGGTGCTCCTTGATATCTGAATTGTCTCTTTCTGGCTTCTTGTAAAATTTTCTACTTAGCTTGGAAGCTCTTGAATTTGGCAATTACATTCCTGAGCTTTGTCTCTTGATGATTTAATGTAGAGGGTGATCTATGGAGTCTTTCAATGTTTATATTGCCCTGTTGTTGAGGGCAGTTTTCATGGATAATTTCTTGTAGTATAATGTGAAGGATTCTGTTTGTTTCCAGGTTTTCAGGTAGGCCTATGATTCTCAAATTTTCTCTTCCTAGTTTGGTTTTCCAGATCGATCATTTTCTCAGTGAGATATTTCATGTTTTCTTCTATTTTGTCATTCTTTTGATGTTTGCTTTATTCTTGCTATCTTGTAAGATCATTGCCTTCTATTTGCCCAATGCTAGTTTTTAATGACTGGTTTTCAGCTAAGATCTTTTGATTTTCCTTTTTTGGTTTTATCTATTCTGTTTTTCATGGCTTCCAGCAGGTTATTTCTGGTCTTCAATTTGCTTATCATTTCATTTGCTTTCTGGGCTTCTTTTTCCAAGTGGGATATTCTGTCTTTTAAACTGTTATTTTCTTTTTGAACTATTTCCCACTTTTCTTGCTAAATATTTTCTATCATTCTCATAATCTCAGATTTGAGCTCCTCAAGAGCTTGTGACCAATTTCCATTTTTAGAAGGTTTGGATTTACTTGTTTGTTGTCTTCTGCTCTCTCTTTTTTAGTCTGGAGTTTTTCTGCATAAAAATTATGGAGGGTTAAGGTTTTCTTCTTTTTTTATTTTGGTGTTTATGGATTGTAGTTCTTGGGAGTTTGGTGGTCATTGCTTTGTTCCTGTCTGAGTGAGGAAGGGGACCATCTTTGTATTATCTCCATAGAGGTTTTTGCCCTGAGACTATTTTTTGAGTCTCCTCAGCTGTGTCTGCTTCGTGCTGCCCTGTTCTGTCTCTTTGCCCAAGCTCTACATTCCACTACATTCCAACAATTCTATAAGGTTGATGCTTCTATTATCCCCATTTTGCAGATGAGGAAATTGAAACTGAATGGATTAGGGATCACACAGGAAAGAAGTGTCTGAGGTAGGATTTGATATAAGTGCCACAACAGATAGAGGACTGACCACTTAGTTGTCTATTTAGAGAAATGAAAAAAAAACTAATATTTAATATGCAAAAAGAAAAGTCATTGCCTTGTTGGTGGAGATATTGGGACAGGATTGTCAGAGGCCATAAGATCTTGGAATTCAGAGGTCATAGGATCAGAATTACACTGATTCATTCAATATTCAAAATAACTAGTAGTTGGATTTGGTATTAAAACATTAGCCAGTATCATGTAATCATATTATGTTAGAGCTACAAAGGGCCATGGAGATGTAATCCTTCATTTTATAGGTACAAAGCCAAGGGAACTGAAAAGTATACTAGCTCTTTCAGAGACACACATTTAGTTAATTGCATTGCAGCACCTAAAACTTTTGTTCCTTAAAAAACAAGCTCTGTATTCTTTCCACTATACCACCTTATCTCCCTCCTGATTTAAGTTTAAGAGTTTTCCTACATCATCCTCATATTGTCCATTTGAAAATTACAAACATGGTACAGTCAATTTGAGCAACTAAGCACCAGTGTCTAGAGAAATATTCCCTAGCAAATGAGTTTTGCCCAATCTGCTAAAGTACACAATGTCCATAGTCACAAATCTTACTTCCCTGCAAATTAGTCAGAGGAAAAAATACTAAAAACCAACAGAAAGAAATCATGGAGAAGAATATGAAACTAGTTTGGAGAGTCCAAGGGATTTAACATCTTAAGGTTAAGTTCATCTTGCTGAGCAATTCAAAGGGTAAGATGTCTGTCTCTGGGCCAAGAGAACAAGAATATTATACCAATCACTGTACATAACTCTCCAAGCTAACCTCCCCCCCAACAGGAAGTGAGCTACAGAGACAATGTATTACAATGATTGAAGCAGGTAGCAGAACCTGAAAGAACAGAATAATTTTTTTCTTCTACGCAAAACTCTAAACTCCAGAGATCAAATAAGAATGTTTACTGAGTAGAGCTCTGCCTTAAGTCTATTATTATATGTGCACCAACTACTATAGTCCAAAAGCAATTTAATGAAAACATGGGATGACTTATTGACAGATTAATCCTGCACTTTAGCTAAAAATCTCTCTAGGAATGGGAAAAAAATCTTACTGAAAAAGCTATGTCAATTTTTTTTTGTTTAAAAAGAAGTCTGAGATAGAGAAATGTGGCTTCTTGGGTCATCTAATGGCATTTTTCAACACTCTTCACAATTGACTTTTGGAGCATTTGCAAGAATTGACCATCTTCTCTTCCTGAAAACTCTTTCTTCTCTGCGTTTTCACAACCCTTATCTCTCATAATTCTCTTCTTATTTGTCTGATAATTGGTCTTCAATGTACTCCACTCATTTATCATCTATATCAGACCCACTAATTATATTTTTCTCTGTTCTTGTCTTACTTTATCTCTAAACTGTCTCAATTGGTGGCTTTATAAGCTCCTATGGGTTAATAACAGTTTTTAATCTAATAACTGGTTATCCAGCCTTACTATCTCTCTGGAACTTCAGTCCTATATCACCCATCAGACCTTATACACTAGATTCCTTACAATCCATCAATGAATATTTATTAAGTACCTATTAATTTCCAGGCTCTGGAGTTAAGTGCTAGAAGCTCAAACTCAACATATCCCAAACTGAACCCTTCTTTTTCCCCAAATACACTGTCATCTATTGTCATGGAAGATATGATCATTCTTCTAGTTATCTAGTTTCCTCATTTCAAAATCATCCTCAGCTCTTGACTCTCACTCATCTGGTAAAAGCTGCCAAATCTTGTCATATAAATTCCCATGGCATATGTTCTTTCCTTTTTACTCCTACAGTCATGAGCCTACCTTAAACCTTCAACAATTTTCACTCCCTATAACCTCCTATTTGGAATCACTGCCTTTAGACTATCCCAACTCAATCCAATCCCCATACAGTTTCCAAAGTTATATTCTTAAAATACATATCTTACTATTTCCACTACCATCTCTTATTTAATGAACTCCAATGGATCATTATTTTTTAAATGCTTACTTTCTGTCTTAGTAAAAACTAGAAGACAGAAGGGCTAGGCAAATGAGGTCAAGTGATTCGCCTAGAGTCACACAGCTAGGAAATGTCTGAGTCTAGATTTGGCCCCAGGTCCTCCAGACTCCAGATGTGGAACTCTATCCACTATGCCATATAGCTGTCCCTCCAATGGATCACTATTATATTTAGGATGCAATATAAAATTCTGTGGCATTTAACCCTCTTCCAGACCTGGTCTCTTACTACATTTCTAGTTTTCTTATACATTATTTCTCTCTATTTACTCTGTGATCCAACCATATTGGTCTCTTTGCTATTCCATATTCAAGGTACTCCATCTTTCATCTTTGTTCCTTTGTGTTGCCTGTCCCCCTTGTTTGTAATGTACTCTTTCTTTATTTCTTCTTATTAGAATCCCTAGTTTTCTTCAGGGATAAGTTCAAGAACCATCTTAAATATGAAGGCATTCTGGCATGATGATGATAATGGTCATGGTACTGGTGGTTGTGATGGTGATGACAGTTAACACACACGAGGGTTAGGAACCATAAAGCATTTTACATATACTATTAGATGTCATCATTGATCTCCTGAATTATTAGTGCATTCCCTTTCCAAGCTACCTTGTACCTATTTTGAACATTAATGCTTACTGATTTAATGACAGGTATATCAGCAGAAAATTGACCTACTATTTAGAAATCATATTTTGTTTTATTTAATGGATGGCTAAAGTTAAAACATACAAGGTTAATATTATCACATTAATAAATAAGGAGCTCCAAAATAAAATTTCTACTCAAGAAAAAGTGATATTTTCTGCTCTTTTACTATCTCATATCATCACTAGCCATTTCCATGGGCATCTACCTTAAATACATTTCAAAATTGATTCTTCACACAGGATTATATCTCTTCTAATGAGCTCCCAGAAGATGCAGAACTTCTTTAATTCAAAACAGCTCCCAGATCACCTGCATGGCTATCTTCAGTTATTTCACCCACTGTCAGTGGGACAAAGGGCAGCTAGGTGTTTTAATGATTATGCATGAGGCCTTGATCCAGAAAGATATGAATTCAAATCTAGCCTCAGATATTTAATAGCTGTGTGACCCTGGAAAAGTCACTTAACTCCATTTGCCTCAATTTTCATATAGGTAAAATGAGTTGGAGAAGAAAATGGCAAACTAGTATCTTTGCAAAAAAAATCCCAAATGACATCACAAAGAATCTGAAACAACTGAACAACAACAAAATGAGGCTAAGGAGATAAAGAGACAAGGTCATAAAGTTCCTCACAGATCAAGAGGATTTTATTTCCTCCAGTCATCTACCAGCAGCTGCAGAGGTTACCTCCAATGAGCTTCTAGTCAAAGAGGCTACTCAGGCATCTCAGCTGACTTAGCCTGAAATACTTGTATTTTTTTCCCAATTTCTACTTGCTTTGCTTTTTTGAACTAGCAGAGGGAAGTCACCAATATTTTGTTGGATTTTTTCTTCTATAGTTATTTATTAATTCAAGTTTTCTTACATTAAATTTTATTGATCTCACCTTTAATTTTTAGTGTTTACTTTTAATTTAGTGTTTAGTTGGGTATTTTTCAATTGTTCTTTATCTAGTTTTTTTTAAATTGCATTCCCAATACATTGATCTTTTGTTTCTCTACTTTATTAATAAATTTTCCTCTAATTATTCTGCTTTTGCTGTATCTCATAGGTTTCAGTACTCTCCAGTGTTTTGTCTCCAGTCAGCTTTTCTAGTCAGGAAGTTATTGTATCTTCTTAGTCTTTTAACATTTTTTTAATTGCTCTTCTTGTCTAGCTTGTCATCTCTTGGGCTCCTCTTCTGATGCCTTGAATTTGGGCCTTGTCATATAGAGGGAAACATTATTAACTTATGGTAAAAAATTTTCAGGGACAGCTAGATGGACAGCTAGATAGAGAACCAGGCCTGGAGACAGAAGAACCTGGATTCAAATCAGGGCTCAGACACTTCCTAGCTGTTTGATTCTGGCAAGTCATTTAACCCCAGTTGTTGAGCCCTTATCACTCTTCTGCCTTAGAACTTAGTATCAACTGTTATTTCTTTTTTTGAAAATTTTGTTTAGTCAATTTAGACCATTATTCCTTGGTTACAAGAATCATATTCTTTCCCTCCCTCCCATACCCCAACCCTTCCCATATCTGATGCACAATTCCACTGGGTTTTACATGTGTCCTTGATCAGAACCTATTTCCATGATCAACTATTATTTCTAAGACAGAAAGTAAGGATTTATTTTTTTTTAAGAAAACACTTCCACGGTTCTCTCATGTATGATATAAACAAGATGTAACTTTCCCATCTGGGGGAAAAAAGTTCTTTGACTTATGATTTCTCAGTTATACTCTAACAAATCCTGAAAATTCATATGTAAATGAGCTGATGGACAAGGACACAATGTCAACCTTATCATAGACAAGATAATGTTCCTGTCTATGTATTGCTTTTAAATAGGTTCTCTAAGTTTTCTCAGGTTTTTAGAACTATATTAATCTGCTTTTCCCATTCAAATGTTTTTCTGCCCTTTTCAGCAAATAAATTGTCCACAAATGAAAGGAGCAATACTTTACCCTTGGACTCAGTATTCGGAGTTCATTCAATTTGTGTGTGTTTTTTCCATATGTGTATGTTAGTGTGTGTTCATGTGTGTATGCATGTGTATGTGTCTGTGTGTGTGTGTGCAAAACCAACAAAAAACCAGGGTGAAACTTTTTTCCAAGCTATGACAACTTAGAAGGACTGAAGAAGTCTGTGACATTGGGTTTGGTCCTAGCCCAAATTTCATGTGTCACCAATTTGTGGTGATATATGATGTGGGACTTGATGAGGGTAACAGCAGAAGTAGTAGGTTTGAGAACTCTAAACCTAGACACATAAAATGGATCTGGCAACTGGTCAGAAAGTGATTACAAGGAACCCCTATGCTAGCATTGGGCACAAGACCAGATATTGTTTGAGATAATGTTTTGGTCTTTATCTACTTCTAGATTTCAGTTCCAGGGCAGAGAAGATCACTTTCAATCACAAAGGAACAGGGGCCTTGAAGAACAATAGCACTTATAGCTGCAAGAAATCAGAGCCCATATAAGGAAAACAGTGACTACAGCTCTCCTTGTATCACACCAATTTGGAAACCTTAAAATCTTCTACTTCTCTACAACTAGCTCTAAAAACAGTAGCACAAAAATGCCAAGAATAGACCCAACTTTAACATAAAGTTTAAAGTCAATTAATCATGTAGAAAAATGAATAAACAACAAGAAAAAGAACTTGACCATAAAAATCTATTTGCTGACAAAGAAGTACAAAACCCAAATTTAAAAGACAACAATATTAAAATAGTTACAAACAAAGCCTCAAAGAAATATGTGGATTAGATACAAAATCAGCATATGTTCCTGGAAGAAATTTTTAAAACTTAAATGAAAAATCAAATAAGAATGGTAAAGGAAAATTGGGGAAAGAAATAAGAACAAAGCAAGAAAATTATGAAAAGGCATTTAACAACTGGATAAAAGGGGAAGAAAAAATTGAAGAAAATAACATCTTAAAAATAAAATGGAACCAATGTTTAAAAGAGGTGCAAAATATTATTGAAGAAATATAGTCATGAAAAGCAAAATTTGTGAAATGAAAAAAGATGTGCAAAAGCTCAGTGAAGCTCACTTTAAAATCAGGATTGGGTAAATAGAAGCAAATGGCTAACAAGACATTAAGAAACAGTAAAACAAAGTTAAAACAGTGAAAAATAAAAGAAAATGTGAGTAATCTCAGCAGAAAGAACAACTTAATGGGAAAATAGATCCAGGAAAGACAGTTTAACAATTATTTGAGTCATGATCAAAGGAAAAAGCCTAAAAATCACATCTGAAGAAATCATAAAGGAAAACTATACCCATACTATAGAACAAGAGGTCAAAATAACAATTGAAAACATTCAATGATCAATTCCTGAAAATACTCAGAAATATGTTAAAAAACTCCTGAGCATCCATGTCAAAGAGAAAATACTCCAAGCAGCCTGAAAGAAATCATCCAAATACTGTGGAGACTTAATCAGGATCACAAAGTAGCTACCATTATAAAGAAACAGAGGGCTTGGAATATATTTCTGGGAGTCAAAGTAGCTATTAAAGAAATATCAGGTGATTTGAAAACTTTTTAACTCACTAGACCTAAGGAATATTTGTCATTGTCAATATCTATAGTGGGTACTGTATGGTATTTTCCTTGGCTTTTTTCTATTCCCTTATTAACATTTATTTGAATAAAGGCATAGAGAATATACTCATCAGATTTCATCTGTAACTAATACATGGGATAGATGATGACATTACTGTCCAGTCCAGAATTTCCCAGAATACAAAACCCCAACCTCAGTTTCTCTATGTGGTTTGTTGATAATAGATATATCAATCTGATGAACTAAGAATGCTAATTGTAATCTCCTGACACTCTGGGTTCCAATTTGGTTTTGGTCCTGTGTAGGATTCATTCCAAAAGCAATATGTTGGCTCTGAATGGTCTAAGCAGGTTAAGTGTTTTTTTTAATACTCTTTGGGCATAAAGGATTAATCTTTAAAAATTCACTAAGCAAAACTCAGACACTGTTTATGTACATCAATCAAGAGTAAGTCAGATAAGGATGGACATAAGAGTGGATGAAAGAACTTCTGGTATTAGAAACCATCTTTCACTGGCTCACTTCTGATATCTAAGTGTTCCTCTTCTCATACTGCAGAAATTTCTAATATAATTGGAATGCTAAAAGATTTAGACAAACTAGAATGGTACAGCTAAATGTAATGGTCATAAATGTTAAATTCTGCATTTGTGTTCAAAAGTCACAGAAGAACAATATTGAAGCCATTGATAGGCAATTAATATGAAAAAGACCCTGGGAGTTGTGGGAAAATTTAGGTTGTATGCAATGCAAGGTTGAATACAATGCAAGTTGTATCATATGGCAGCTAAACCTATTACAGCAATCTTAAGCTACATTAAAAGAAATGGTATCTAGAATAAAGTTTAATAGTTCTAGTGCATTCTTCTTTTATCAGACTACATCTGAAATATTATTTCCTTTTTTGGGTACCACACTTTAGAAGGGAAACAAACAAGTTGGATAATATCTAAAAGAAGACAACAACCAAGACAGTGAAATAACAATGAAAGAGAATATAAACTTCTTGAGAGTAGGGAATGGATCATATTTTTATTTGTTTCTCCAGCAACTAGACAAATACCTGGCTTATACTAAAAGCTTAGTAAATGCTTGTTGATTAACTAATTGCCTGGAAATCTTACTATATTTATATCAGTTGAATTAAATGGGGATGTTTAGCTTGGAAAAGAAAAAGATTTATTGGGGTTGGATATGTTTTATGATATATGAGTTGTCAAATAGATGAAGAGAGGAATAGAACCAAAGGGAGGAACTCATAATGATGCAAATTTTGATTTGATATAAAGAAAACTTATTTTAAAATATTGGATTCTCAACTAAAGGGATGTTCCACAATTGGGGAATGTGTTATATGATGGTGATGGAATATCATTATGCTATAAAGAATGATGAACTGGATGATTTCAGAAAGATTTCAGAAAGAACTGGAAAAACCTACTTGAACTGATTCAGAGTGAAATAAGCAGAACCAGGAGAACATTATACATGAAATATTGAAATATTGTGGAATAATCAAAGGTGATAGACTTTTCTACTAACAGCAATACAATGATCTAAGACAACTCTGATGGACTTATGAAAAAGAATGCTATCTCTCTTTACAGAAAGAACTGTTGGAGTATAAATGTATATGAAAACATGATTTTTCACAATTTTATTTGGGTATATGATTTGGGGTTTTGGTTTTAAAGGATTATTCACTAACAAAAATGCATAATAAAGAAATATGTTTTGCCTGAAAATGTATGTATAACACAGAAAAAAATTAATAAATTTTAAAACATTGAATTCTCTCTGAAAATATTGTTGAATTTGAGAAGAGGTGATTAGCTGTCAGGAACTTTGAAGTGATAATTCAGGCTTTCTGTCAGAGTTGTATATTAGATGATCTCTGACATTCCCTCCAACTCTGTAGCTCTTTGATTATTATGAATAAAGAAAACACATTTTGGATTCATATCAGATATAAATGATAAATCAATGGAAAATGTACAGAGCCAACTTTGTAAGAGTTACTATGAATCTGACTTTTCAAAATTTCATTCCTAAGTGGAAGGCAAAAAAAAGTTGTTTTCTAATACATAATCAATACAATTAAGGTGCAGGACACTCACTAGATTGTTGATGTCTCCATTAGGCTTGCTAAGTATTAGTGTGATTTATGATGCAGATACCTGGCCATTAACAACCAGAGAGATGACACATCACATGACATAGAAGATAGAAATGATTAATGCTGGTCCAAACTACACTAGAACAACTAACATAGAAAAGAAAATGCTTCATATTTAAATGTAAGCCATGGAATTCCCATTGAGTGAGGAATTAAAAAAAAAACTATCGGTTTACAGGTCATTCTGTCTGTTATTCTTGCTTTGTGGCAAATCACTTTCATTGATTCTGTCCACTGATAAGAAAAAAACATGAATTTAAGATGCATCATTTGAGAAATAGAATGCCTACAGGATCCCCTACCAATTAACAAATCATTTTCTTATTATATTCATTGTCCTTCTTGGGTTTTGTTTGAAAGTTTTTATTTTCTTTACATCTTTTGATATTCCCTGATTCTTGTATGATGTAGGGCTACCACACATCTGCAAAAAAACCTATTGGAAGTTTCTTAGTACTTTCCCAGACTGACAGAGCTATGGAAAAGTCTTCCCTGCTGCCAACCCCATAGGCACTTCTATTTTCAAGCATAGTTCTGATTACAAAATTTTAAAGTATTTCAGATGAATCAACTGTTAAGATAAAAAAACTCAAACTTATATTTTATCTTCCATAAAACAAGCAAAATGACAACGTCTCTGTTCTCTTGGTATGACATAGAATTTCCATGGGATTTTCCTATAGAAAGGTGGTGTCACATGGCATCTTTATTTCTTACTGATTCAGGTCCTTCCATTCATGAGCACAGGGGCGATTCTATTCATAAGCAGAGTTCAAAAGGCTGCCATTTTAAACTGCAACTACACAGACATTACACAGGAATTGGAATGCCTGCTGTCTGATGACAGGGATATGATGACATTATTTGTTGACTGTTTCCCTATGCTTTCCCATCGCCTTGACCTTATTAAGTATTCCAATGTCTCTTTCCATTGCAAAGCCCCTTATTATGACTTCCTCAATATGTCTTAGTTAAAACCTTTTTGAAAATTCTATTACTAGTCCTCTTCCTTGAAATAAACCTGAAAAAACATCCAGAGAACAGGTGTACCAAAGATTGTGTGTTTTCTTTCTTCTTTTTAACATATTCACAACTGATCTATAGTATTGTCACAATGCAAACCCTCCCGAAGCACTACTGTGTACTGGGAGATGTACTAACTATAGACTTAGAAGATCTGAGCTTGAATCTCAACTTTGTTACTGCCTTGTGTGACTATGGGAAAGTGATTTAGCCTCTCTAAACCTTCCCCACCTATAAAATGGGCATAACAACATTCATACTAACTATCTGAAAAGATATGCAAACCATGTCATTTTTTTTAAATGGAGTACTTACTATTTATTTCTTCATCTACATAGGTAACTTTTCAACCATTTGACCAGCTATAAAAAAGGTCATTGTTGAGTAGAAAAGGGTTCCTAACTTAAGACTGTGAATTTAAAAAAAATGTTTATAATTGAATATCAGTATAATTAGTTTCTTTTGTAATCCTATGGGTTTTTAATATATTTTAAAACATTTTTCTGAGAAGGGGATGCAAAGGTTTTTCCATACTGCCAAAAGAATTCATGACCCATAAAAAGACCTAAGTATCTTTGATCTAGAGTGATAATGTATTAATTCAGAAATCAAGAATCCCTTGAAAGTTTGAGATGGATCCCTGTGAGTTTCACTGGGACCCCCATGTAAAGCATAGACTTACTTAAAACAATGAAAACCAGTATATTTAATTATTTTTAATGTATAGAGCTTATCCTATCATTGGCCACTAATATAACCAGTTGGCTATATGACCTAATTGCCAAACATAATTGTGAGGTCTTTCCTTCTCTTCTTCATCACTTGATTCAATTAGAGTTGCAATATTTCTAAGAACACTATGTACTACTATCATCTGAATAAATATTCCATAATTTTCCTAACAGATAACATCCTGTGATGCACCCCAGTGTCTGGGAGTTTTGGAACCCAGACAAAACCAGGGGTTGGAGAATGTTTATTTTATTTCATTAACCACAAATAGCTTTGATCAAGTAAGCAGTAAGTACGGATTCCTCCTTGTATGAAAATTGATTTAAAACACTAAGTTCTCATAGAACAACATAATCTATCAATATTAACTCTTCTCCAACTTCTAAGTCCCTAGGGAAAGCAAAGCCCTGTCAACAACCTCATAAACTTATTTCTAGAAAGACCCCACATTGAAGGCAATATTTCAGTGCATTAAAGAAAGAAGGAAGAACATTAATTATAGTTTCTGGGGGAGAATTCCAAAGAAGTTCAGCCAGAGTCATGTTCTAAGAGACTGAAGTACTTCAAAACAGAAGCATGAATTCATAAGCTCTGGAAGGCTTGTCTTACATCTCATTAGAGGCTTCTTCTTCAATTCTGCTTTAATTTTAATAAGACAAGATGGGTTAGGGTAACTCTCCCAGAGATAGCTGGGTGATAGAGCAAATAAAGTACTGAGCTAAGAGTCAGGAAGATGCAAGTTCAAACCCAGTCTCATGTATCTCCTAGCTGTATAACCCTGGAAAAACTATCTGCCTCAGTTTTTTCAACTATAAAATGGGTATAATAATAGTAACCACCTCACCGGTTTTGAAAAAGATCAAATAAGATATTTATAATTCATTTAGCACCATACACAAAGGAAACATGTAATAAATGCTTGTTTCTCTCTTTCATCCCTCACCCTCCCCAACTGGGTGTAATAGAAAAAGCACTAGCTCCAGGTTCAGAACATTGAACTTTAAATCCCATCTCTTATGCTTATTTTTCTCTATGGCTTTGGGCCAGTCAGCCTTCCTGTGCCTCAATTTCTTCACCTAGAAAATAAGGCAATTACAGTGGATGGTCTCTGAGTCCCCTCTTAGCTCTGGATCTTTGATCTTATGGTTCAAGCCCTGTCTGTTATTTACACTGTAAATCACATTAGTAGACAGTAAATTTGCACAAGGTGTAAAACCTGGGGAAAACCATCTAACCCTTCTTATCCTAGTTCCTCATTTGTAAAACTGGGACAATAACACCTCACAGAATGGTTCCAAGGATATAATGAATCAATGCTTGCATGGCAAAGCACTACAAAATTGTTTTCCCATTAATCTCTTGATATATCAGGGTTGTTGTTTTTCTATCTCTCCTTTAAAGGGATATTTCAAGGGACAAAGTATAGTGGAGAAAAGTCCTGGGCCAGGAGTCAAGGGACCTGGATTTTGCCTCTTATTCATCATATGATGCTGGACAAATCATTGAACTTCCTTGGACCTTCATTATATCATCTCTAAAATTATGATTATACCTATACTATTTTGCCAGATGGTTTTGAGGAAAGTACTTTTTAAAAAGCAAATTATTGCATAAACTTAACCTATTATTATTCCAAAAGGGGCTTTTAGGCCTTCTAATTTAATTTTTTGTTTATTTTATTGAGTTTTTTTTTAACATTTTTATTCATTAAAAAAACTTAAAAAAGTAATCCTAATTTTCTTAGTGGAGGAACTCAATAAATTTGTATCAATTTACTCCATCAGAGAGAGAAAACATTCAATCCTGGAGTTAATGACTCACTCTACCATTTTCTAGTTGTCCATATGCAAAAAAAAAAATCTTTTTTCTGAATCTCTCATTGAATGAAGAAAGATTATAAGTAAAATGGACAGAGTACAAATTCCTAGATTATTGCTCAAAAGAAGAGGATATAAATGGCTAAGTGGATAGAGAGGCAGCCCTCAAGACAGGAAGTCCTGGGTTCAGATCTTATCTCAAACACTATCTAGTTGTGTGACACTGGGCAAATTACTCAATCCCAATTGCCTAACCCTTACACTTCTTTTGCTTTGAAACCAGCACATGTTATTCATTCTAAGATGGAAGTTAAGGATTTTGTATTCTTTTTTTTTTTTTAAAAGAAATATACCCACTTCAAACATGATCATGACTACACTTTCTTTTATAATGAATTAATAATTCCCTTAAAATATTTAATGAAAAACAAACATCATGAACTTCTCTTTAACAAGAAAGGTAGTCCTTCCCATTCTCTGAGAATAATTTTGTTTTATTTGTCATGGGAACAAATAGAAGTACATATGGCAAAATGGTCTGTATGATCTTATCTCCCAGATGTCTTATAAACCCTACACCAATTCGCCACTGACAGAGATGGGGAGTAGTACATCAAACATGCAGACTATGTTGTAGCCAGAAAGACCCAAGTTCAAATTCTTTCTCTTGTACAAACTAGCTGCGATCTTTGTAGTGGTATGCTAAAGCTAGCAGGTAACTAGCTCATGAAAGCTGATCATTAAATGTTCAGTGTGACCATATGAAATATAAATTGGCAAACCTTTGAAATCTGATCTTGACTTATTGGGGAGGACTAATTGTCTCAATTTAAGGAAAAAAGATTATTAAAATGTCAATAATGCCAATTAAAGTTTAAAGTGTCATGTGTATACTTTGGAGAGAGTTAAATGTATACATTTTGAAGACAGTCATTAAATATTTACCAAGACATTCTTGCCTATGTTGTTTCTTCCTTTTAAAATGTAAGCTCCTTGGGAACAGGGACCTTTTCTCCTTTTATATTTGTATCCCCAAGCCCTTAGCACAGTAAGTATATAGTATGCATATAATAACAGGTTTTCTACTCTTTTATTAATACAAATGTTTTTACAAATTTTGTCTAAAATCTCGTTGAATTAATCCCAACTATGCCTTGACTGAGAACTCCCTTTCAAGTTCCTTGAACATTTAAAGATGGCTAGAATGAAACTGAAGTTCAACTAAAAAGTTGGGTCATAAATGACTGATAATTCAATCAATCAATCAATCAACAAGCATTAAGAACCTACTGTAGCCTGGAGTTGGGAGAAACTATGTTCAAATCTGTCCTCTGACACATCCTAGCTTTGTGACTGTGGGCAAGTTACGTAATCCCAATTACCTAGCCCTTATATCTCCTTCAGTCTTAGAACTGATACTAAGACAGAAGGTAAGAATTTTAAAAAGAAAAAAGAGAAAAAAGTCCTTTTGTGGACTAGAGACTATGTAGGTGTGTTAATACAAAATACTATAGTATTGCTTTTTTATCATTTTGACAGTTTGGTGTTGTATTTAAATCTAGTGGTGTAAAAATCAGCTAAAATTACCCTAGCCTTCTTGGGATCACTGCCACCTGGTCCCAGATTTGGGAGAGATCCTTGGGAGGGAGGAACCTGGCTCATCAAGGATTTGTTTGTAAAGAGGGATAACACAAATTGGAAACATAACTCATAAACTTAAAAACATAATTTTAAATGTTTGTTTATAAACCGCTCTCCCTTTCAACTCTGGCTCTGTGTTTATCCTCTTGAGAAGATGCTAGCCAAGAGCCAGAGGGTCAGGTTTGCCATTGTGGTTTCCCTGCAACCTAGTTAAGAGTTCAGTAATTTAAATAGGCTAAAGATATTCTTTCAACCTTTCCCCAGACCCAACCCCAGGGATTGTCTGAGCTGTGTTTTCTATTGCTATGATTTTCCTCACTGACCTTTTTTCAAATTGCCATCTCCTTCTGCAATCTCGGGCTGAGTTTGCCCTCACTGAAACAAAAGGGAGCCAAGTTAGCAACTACTGACATTCTTCTCCAGCCTTATACCCATGGCATGACATGGCATTTAAAGGGGCAGCCTAGTGACAGATACAGAATACAGGTTGATCCTTCTCCAAATGAAATGAAATGAAATGCCTGTGACTGTGAAGTGTTGTCACACATATTTATGTTGGAGAAAATCCAAACCCACTAGTATTTGTTTGTACCTGCTGTGTAAGAAACATGGTGCTAAATGATGCAGAGAAAATGACAAAATAAAAATAACCCTTGCCTTCAGGGAGTTTTCATTTTTTTAAAGATAGACATATGAATGGGACACCTGAGTTCAAATCCAGCCTCCAATACTTAGGAGCTGTTTGACCTCCAGGCAAGTCACATAACCCTATTTGCCCTGTTTCTTCATCTATAAATGAGTTAGAGAAGGAAATGACAAACCACTTCAGGATCTTTGGCAAGAAAGCCTGGCATTCTATCCACCACACCACCTAGCTGCCCCCAGCAGAAAGATTAATCTACGTCAAGCCTCAGCATGAAATTAAACTCTGGTCCTGCTCTCTTGATTCAATTTGATTCTCACATCGTCAAAGGAGATCTTTCCAACCCCATTAGAGATTTGGGGTCCAATGTCTCTGCTTTCTAAATGAAGATTAATATGTGCAATAGGATTCAGAAACAAGGAAAGAAATGATTGGATTAATGATAGCCATAAAATGTACTGGTAGCTGCTCTAACCTACCTAGCACAGTGCCTGGAAAAGAGTGTGCACTTAATTGATTGATCTCATTCTGCCTTTTTAAGATGCAAAAATAAACATTCAAACTTTAAGAAATTAAAATAATGACTAACATTTATACAGTACCTACTATGTGCCAGTTGCTTCATAAGGAAGAATTTTGAGTGGAATTCATTAGACTTGAAACAACAAAATATGACCCAAATCAGGAGCAGCTAGCTGGCTCAGTGAATAGATCTCTAAGTGTAAAGTCAGGAAGATTAGAATCAAATGTGGCCTCAGACACTTCCTAGTTGTGTAGCCCTTGGCAAGGGCCACTTACCTCCATTTGCGTAGCTCTTGCCCTTCTGTCTTAGAGTTGTTACTTGGACAGAAAATAAGAGTTTAGAAGAAAAAAAAAAATAGACATGACACCTAATTAAAAGCTCTGGCATTGCTTTGGACTGTCTAAGTTTTATAACATATAAAATGGAAATATTAATAACACCTGCCTCCCCAGGTTTTTGTGAGAATCAAATGAGAAAATATTTGTAAAGTGGTTAGCACAGTCCCTGGTACAAATATATAATAAATAAATATAATAAATACCTAAATGCTAAATAAATGCTTCTTTCCATCCTTCTTTCCAATGCATAAGTACAGAGATGGGAGGTACATGTAAAATGACAAACTCAGTTTATCTACATTGTAGAGTAAAGTAATAGTCTAGCCAAGTGAAATTACTTGCTAAGTGTATGGATTTATTGTACCTCTCTGGATAGATGAAAAGTTCACATAAAAGGATTTGCTGTGGGTGGACACATAGACCAAATTATTATTATATAATTACGTGGTAGGCAGTAAGGACAAAAGAAATAAGACCAGGAATACTAGTCTAGGGTTTGGTTCGTACAGTCTATCTATTCTTTGAACTACTATATCATACTAAGCTGGAATATAAATTCCTTGAAAATAACGTTTCCCTTCTTTGTCATTGGTGTCCATAGAATCTAGGACAGTTCTTCATTGAAAGTTGTTATATTTAGCCATTTTTCAGTCATGTCCAACTCCTTGTGATCTCTTTTTGATATTTTCTTGCCAAAAATACTGGAGTATTTCCTTCTCCAGAAAATTGAGGCAAATAAGGGTAATTGACTTGCCCATGTCAAGAGACAATCCATAGCTGGTAAGTATATGAGACCAGATTTGAACTCAGGTCTTCCTAAATCTAAGCCTATCACTCTATCTACTGCAAGACCTAGTGGCCTGGAAAATATAAAGTATTTAATAATTGTTCATTGATTAATCAATTGTTTGATGGATTAGACTGAGGGCAATGTGCTATGAAAATAAATGGAAATACAGTCGTCCAGAAACATGAGATGAGCTGGGGACCATTATCAGAAAATATGTAGAAGGAGAAACTATGTAGTTAAAAAATCTTCTAGAGGAATAGGCAGGCCTTGGTCAAGGTAGGAAGTCTAGGATAGGGAAGGGAATGAGCTATATTGGTCAGGATGACTATTACCATTACCAAGATGGTGTCAGAGGCCTGAAAAAACAATAGATCCTTGATGAAAACTAGAAATACTATCAGGCAGTGACAGAAACATTTTGATGGATGTTGCAATAAACTTGCTGGCCATCCATGTTCTTTCTGGTTTAAACCTTTTTTTCAAAAGACTAGTAGAGCCAGAGATGGACTTAATATGGTGGAGTAGAATCAAGAAAAAGCTCACACCACTTGAATCCTCTCCAACCTTTTCAACTTAAAATAATGCTTCAAAAGAAATACTAGAGTGACAGAGCCAACAAGGGGATGGACTAAAGCAACTTTTCAGCAGAAAACAACTTGAAAGGTAGGCATAGAAGAGCTGGTTCACTGGATTTAGAGGAAAGATCTCTGAAGGAATTTTAAAAATCAGGTAAGAGAGGCAAAGAAAAAAACGAGGACTACAAATGAAAGATGCAAGAAGAAAATAATAACTTAAAAAGCAGAATTGGTCAAATGGGAAAAAAGGGATTCAAAAGCTCACAGAAGCAAATGATTCCTTAAAAATTAGAAGTGGGCAACTAGAAACTAATGACTTCATGAAACATTAAGAAACAATAAAATATTTTTTAAGTAAAAAAAAAGAAAACATGCAACATCTCATTAAAAAAAACTGATTGGGAAAAGATACCCAGAAAAGACAATTTAAGAATTATTGGACTACCTGAAAGTCATAATAATAAAAAAGGCTATTTCTATTATAAGAAATTATCAAAGGAAATTGGCCTGATATTCTTGAACAAGGTAAAATAGAAATTGAAAGAATCTACTCCTGAAATAAATCCCCAAATGACAACTCCCATGAATATTATAAATAAATTTAAGTCCCCATGCCAAGGAGAAAATGCTATAAACAAGCAGAAGGAAGAAATTCAAATACCATGAAGCCACAGTCGGGATCACATGGGACTTAGCAGCTTCCACCTTAAAGGGTCAGAAGGCTTAGAATATGATATTCTTTAGGGCAAAAGAAATAGGTTTATATCCCAGAATCACCTACCAAGAAAAATTACGTATATTCTATCTGAGGGGGAAATGTTCGTTTAATTAAAAAAAATATTTCCAAGCATTTCTGATGAAAAAAAAACACAGAAATTTTGATATCCAAATTGAAATAGTAGGGTACAACTGATATGTGTGGATTATACCTTAGTCCCCTTTTAGTGCAGTAAAGCAGTCTGTGCCTTACTATCCTGGGCCAGAGCACAACTAAGTCTTCCAAACATTTGTTGTAAAAACTAACAGTTTTATTGGTAAATAAAAGATAGGGATGGCGAATGTAGGAATGAGGATGCCTTAATCTCTAAATCTCTTACTTCCCACTTCCCACTAAATCCATCATGAACTGGAGGCTTCTGTTTCTTGATGCTATCTGATACCTCCCTGCTTCTGGCTAAATAGCCTAGAGTCCTCTCTATCCTTCCTGATACTATAAATCCTCCCTTATTGGTTTATCAGGATGTGACAGGTTTCAAGATGGAAAAGGATAAACTCTGGATGTTGGCATTCACCCCAGCTGGACTGGGTCTGAGGTTGACCTTACGCCAACAACTGCCTCTGGACCATGATGTTCTTGATCAGGGTGGAGAGTATGTAGGATCTTCTTCAGGATGCTTTCTTCTGGTGAGGAAAGGTACTCCCAAAGAAAGTAAAAACGTTTCCCTTCTCTTTCCCCCAGGTTTAGCAAAACAGGATCAGCAGAGATCAGCTCCTTCCTCTCTCAGCTCCAGGACAGGAAAAGCACAGTTGTTTGTTGCTCCTTCAAAATCTCTCCTCTCACATTCCTGAATCATTCTCTTAGGGTTACTAGCATGCAATCATGCTAGCCCCTGAAAACCAACTTTTTAACTATTCTTAATTCATTTCTATCTCTGCAATTTCTACCATAACATTCTGCCCTCTGAGCAATGAGCAAAACTTAATAAAAAAAAAGATGTCTCATTTGCTCACTAATTAATATACAAATGCCCCCTCATTGCAAACCTATTCTATTGTACTTACCCAAAATAATAAACTAACTACACTTATTTATCTATCCTATTTTTATCCACTCCCTTATGCTAGGGACATCAACTAGGGAAAGAAAGGAAAGGGAATTACAATAAACATACTTACATAGATCAAAATCAAAATGCAAATATTTGCAAAAACAAAAATAATAATAGAAAAGTCAAAATACAAAATGTAAACGGATACAATAATAAGATGCAAAAATGCAAAATGTAAAACTTTCCCATAGATAATTGTTACAAAGAATAAACTGTCATACTAAGGCTAATACAGAAAAACCAAACATAAAAAAATCTCACAACAATGAAATAAAATTTTGAAAAAAGAGAAAACTACAAAATACAAGAGTTAAGGAAAACATAAAAAGGTAAAAGAGAAAGAAAATTTTAAGGATTCAATAAAGTCAAACTCTTTATATATATTAATAGCCAAATTAACAAAAATCACATGATTATTTCAATGGATACAGAAAAAAAGTCTTTGACAAAATATAACATCCATTCCTATTAAAAACACTAGAAATCACAGGAATACATGGACTATTCCTTAAAATGACAAGTAGTATCTAGTTAAAATCATAAACAAGTATTATCTGCAATGAGGATGTTAGAAGCCTTCCCATTAAGATCAAGATTCACAAAGGATGCTCATTATCACTGCTATTGTTTAATATTGTACTAGAAATGCTAGCTTTAGCAAGAAGAAAAGAAAAAGAATTTGAAGGAATTAAAGTAGGCAAACAGGTAATTAAACTATCACTCCTTGCAGACAATATAGTGGTATACTTAGAGAATCCTAGAAAATCCTAGCTTGTGGGTATGCTGAAGTAAAATAATAAAAATAACAATTCTACCTAAATTAATTTACTTTTTCAGTGCCATACTAATCAAACTACCAAAAAAGTATTTTCTAGAACTATAAATAACAATAACAAAATTCAACTGGAAACAGATCAAGAATATTAAGGGAATTAATGAAAAAAATATGAAAGTGGTGTACCAGTACCAGATCTCAAACTATACTATAAAGTGGTAATCATCAAAACAGTATGGTACTCGGGAAAACATTGTACACAGAGACTAATAAATTATGGCACAATAGGATGTAATAGACTTTTCTATTAGTAGCAATGCAATGATCCAGGACAATCCAGAGGAACATATGAGACAGAAAACTATATACATCCAGAGAAAGAACTGCACAAGCAGAAACGCAGAAGAAAAATATATGATCAAACATGTGGTGCTATAGGGATAAGTTTGGGGGTTTGATGTTAAAAGATCACTCTACTGCAAATATGAATAACATTGGAAATCGGTTTTGAACAATGATAAATGTATAACCCAGTGGAATTGCTTATCAGCTCCAGAAGGGGGGAGGGAAGAGGGATGGGAAAAATCATGAATCATGCAATCATGGAAAAATATTCTAAATAAACTTTTTTAAAGACTGGTACTGACTAAGGAATAGAATAGGGGATCAGTGGAATAGATTAGATATATAATATACAGGGGCAAATGACCCTAGCAACCTAGTACTTAAAAAAGCCAAAGATACCAGCTTTTGGTATTTAATAAACCCAGATACCAACTTTTGGAATAAGAACTCACAATTTAACAAAAACTGCTGGGAAAACCCAAAAATAGTATGGCAGAAACTAGGTATAGACAGTTTCTCACACCCTATACAAAAATAAGATCAAAATGGGTATTCATTTTAGATTTAAAGAGAAATACCATCAGTAAATTAGGGGAATATAGAATAGTGCACCTGGCAGATCTATTGAAAAGGGAAGAATTTATGATCAATCAAGAGCTAGAAATCATCATAAGATATAAAATTAATAATTTTGATTATATTAAATTAAAAAATTTTTATTCAAACAGAACCAATGTAACCAAGATTAGAAGGGAAACAACAAATTGGGAAGAACTTTTTATAATAAACTTCTCTGATAAAGGTCTAATTTCTCAAATATCTAGAGAACTAAGTCAGATTTATAAGAATAAAAAGCACTCCCAAATTGACAAATGTTCAAAAGATATGAACAAGCAATTTTCAGATGAAGAAATTAAAGTCATAAATAATTATATGAAAAAATGTTCTAAGTTATTCTTGATTAGAAAAATGCAAATTAAACAACTTTGAAACACCTATGGCAGTAAAAGAAAGAAATGTTGGAGGGGATGTGGCAAAATTGAGACAATGCATTGTTGAAGGATTTGTGAACTGATTCAACCATTCTGGAGAGCAATTTGGAACAATGCCCAAAGAATTATAAAACTGTGTATTCCCTTTAATATTGAAATACCACTACTGGATCTATATACCAAAGAGATCAAAAGAAAGGAGAAAGAACCTACTATTACAAAAATATTTAGAGCAGCTCTCTTTGTAGTAACACAGACTTGGAAATCGTGGGGATGTCCATCAATTGGGGAATGACTGAACAAATTGTGTATGTTGGTGATTGAATATTATTATTGTGCTATAAGAAATGATGAGCAGTATGATTTCAGAAAAAGCTAAAAAGATCATATGAACTGATACACGATGAAATATGCAGAATCAGATAGCTTTGTGCACAGTAATAGCAATCGTATACAATGATCAGCTGTGAAAGACTTAGCTATTCTCAAAAATGCAATGATCTGGGACATTCCTGAAGGATTTTTGACAAAAAAATGTTATTCATCTCCAGAGAAAAACTATTGGAGCCAGGTGCAGACTAAAGAATACTATCTTTCACATTAGACTATTTACAGCTTTATTTTTGGAGTTTTGGTTCTATATGAATATTCTCTTACAAAAATGACCAATATGGAGGAATGTTTTGCATGAAAATACTTATATAATCCAGATCAAATTGCTTTCCATCTCCAACAGTCAGGAGGAAAGGGATGAAGGGAAGCAATTTGAATCTTATTATTTTGGAAACCATAAGTCGAAATTATTAAAACATATACTTGGGAAAATAAAATATCTTTGAATAAACAAAAGACTGGCAGTGTGGTTTAAGATTAATGGTTGTAAAGTTAACAATCCTTTGGAGACCCAGATAAGGTCCATCATGTGTCTAGATTTGAGTTTTGGTGGCTGCATAATCTGCTTACTGATTCCATGGGGGTGGGGGGTGAAATCGAAATTACATGTATAAAAGTATTCTAAAGCTATAAAAAAAACAACAACAAGATAACAACAACAAAAACAAGGTCACACAGGTTGTAAGGAACAGAGAGAATTCAGTCTCATGTCTTCTAATTCCCAGTTTGATTCACTTTTTACCACAATTCATCCCAAATTATCACTTACTAAACAAGGTAGAAAGAGGGAAGAGAATTCTTATAATTTGACCAAAAAGAATACAAAGAATTATATCACAAGAATTCCAAACAATTTAAAATTAAGTCTAATTGTAATGAAGAGTTTTATTTATCTATCCTAGAAAATGTTATTAAATGTGGTCCCTTGCTATGCCAATTTAAAAATAAAATAGCAGCCCATGAAATTTCATTTGGTTCGACTTTCTGTAGCTTCAGAGAACCTCCACATGCTTTCTAAGCCTTAATTTGATGCATGGCTTCAAAATAATAGGCACCAGGCCCTGGGATAGATAGAGAGATGCTCAGTTTTGTTCCCAGGACACATTCTTACCAAAGAACCCCACAGTTATAACAAAAGAACAAAGCACTGAACAAAAATATTTTGATCTTGAGATGAAAAATATGTATATGCGAGGAAAATGCAAGGAAAGCAGCCTAAATATTTAAAAACCCCAAACCAAAAAGCAACCCAAAAGAAAAGAAGTTTCAGAAAAGCAGAGCTCATTGGAACATAATAGCCAGCTTTGAAATCATTAGATCCACATCATTCTTAATCTCCTCTTGGCATGTACGGTTTTTTATTGTCCCAGAATCAAAAACATTTTAAATTCATTACATTCACAAAAGTATCTTAATTGTTGATGAACACACAATAGGTGCTAATTCAACCATTTTTGTATATAAAAGAAATATTAAAAATCTTCTCACATTATTCTCCTTCCTCCCCATCCCAACACTGTCAGTTCTCATTCCTTTTCCTTTAATTTTCATTCTGCTCCAGTGTGACACTGTAATATAGCACTACTGAAAAGAGACAATCAAATAGAAATCTGCCAAATTGTATTAGTTGTATCAAAAGCCACCTCCAGTTGCCTTGTGTACAGAGCTGACTGCTATGTAGCAGAACAGGGACTAATTGTAGGGCTCAGACTGGCTGAGAAAGAAAGGATGCTCTAACCTGAGACATGGGGGTGATGGAGACCTTTCTTAAATTTGAAGGACTAGTTCTTCCTCATACTCCCCCTCTGTGTCAAAGAAGGTGGTGACTTCCCTCCAGGGAGAAAAGCCAGATCTGGCAGATAAAGCAGTAAAGAGACTGTTTGATTTCAAAGACAACTATCTCAAAATGGATCTTGCTCTTTTTATTACAGATTCTGAATCTCCATAAAAATCACAATACTTTAAGGATGTTATCCTTTCTTCCTTAGGACCAAGTAGCCATAGTAAGTAGATGGACCCTAGATTTGGTTACTCATTTGAACTGAACATACCAATGATAATCATCTATCAATTTAATGTCAACTAAATTTATGTAGTAGTAGCCAGTGAAGCCAGTGACTGTACAACTCTGCTTCACTTAAATCTAACTCAACGCAAGTCAAGACATCATTTTCATTATGTCATTGGTATTCTTTGAAAAATGAAGAATAGGGACAGCTAGGTGGCTCAGTGGATAGAGAGCCAGGCTTAGAGACAAGAGGTCCTGGGTTCAAATCTAGCCTCCAACATTTCCTATCTGTGTGATCTTGCAAATCATTTTACCCCAAATGCCTTGCCCTTATCACTTTTCTGCTTTGGAAGTGGAACTTTGTTAAGATTCTAAAACAGAAGATAAGGATTAAAAATAAACAAAAGAAAATAAAGGATGAACAATAACAATAGTTCACTGCCCTTTGAGGGACTCCAAATTGGTAGTGTTAGTTCATAGCAGAATAGTGTGACAAGAGTAGATACTACAAAATTTAGCTTTCTTTTAAAAATTTAATTACTTGCTTCTATAAGTCTAAAAAATGAATGAATAGCCCAAGTATTTAAATTTATAGGATTAAATAACAACAAAGTGAGAGGAAAAAGGGGTTCCTTTAGCCAAGTGAGCTGAACAAAGAGCTATAGACCCAGCAACCTGCTGTGCTTGGGCCAAATGGGGAAAAAAAAAGGCACACAGCCTGGGTTTCAGCAAATTTATAAACAAACCCACAATAGGGTGCAAAGAATGCTGGGAAATGAAGTCCCCAGGGTACAAATTTTTAAAGCACACATACCCCCTTGGGATCCATTGGGAGAGTAATTGCCCCAATGGATCCTGCAAACATAACCAACTAAATAACTTCAACTAAAGATACAAACAATATCGCAGTTTCCAAGGGGAAATTACAACAATCCGGGGACAAAAGGAAACAAAAGAGAAAAAGAAACAAAAGCAACTGGGGGAAATCCCCTTTGGCACTACAAATTACATATAAAACAAATGTATTCAATCCCCCAAAGTTCAGTCTTGCATATATGGTTTCCTCTAGATCTCCTGGAACAGTGTGCAGTCTCCATAGGCATCTCCATGGCATCTTCTGCAAAGAGTTCAGTCTCTGGTTTCTGAAAGGCAGCAATTTTCTTACCCTTAAAATTACTTTAAAATAACACATTTCCAGTTAATATCCATATGTTTTCTCTCTCTACTACTCCCCATCACTGATAAAAAGAATACCACAGAAAATATGCATTAAAAAGCCAAATAAATTTCCACATCCAAAAATATATGACTCATTTTACCTTTTAAGCCTATCAACCCTCTGGCAAGAAATAAGTAATGCACTTTCTGGATTACTCTGGAATTATAGACTGTCATTGCACTATGTTCTAAAAACTTACAGTTACTTGATTTTTTAATATTGTCATTATATGAATTGTTCTAGTTCTGCTCATGTTGCTATGCATCATTTCATAGAGGCATTCTCATTTTCCTCTGAAGCTGTCCACTTCATCATTTCTTATCACATCATAATATTGCATTACATTCATATACTATATTTTGTTTATCCATTCCTCAATGGATATCCATTCCTCAACTAAGGCACTTCCTTAGTTTCTGGGGGTTTTTGCCACCAAAAAAATTGCTGCTATAAAATATACCCTTTTTTCTTCTTTTGTTGATCTCTTTGAGCCTTATAGGTATTAATGGAACTGTTGTATCAAAGATTATGTACATTTTAGTGACTTTTGGGGCATGGTTCCAAATTGCTGTCTGGAATGACAGGATCAGTTCACTACTTCAGCAACAGTACATTAGAGGGAGCATCTAGGTATCTCAGTGGATGGAGAGACAGGCTTAGAATCAGGAGGTACTGAGTTCAAATATAGCCTCAGATATTTTCTAGCTATGTGACCTTAGGCAAGTCATTTAACCCCCACTGACTAGTCCTTACTGCTCTTCTGCCTTGGAACCAATACATAGGATTGAGTCTAAGATGGAAGGTAAGGATTTTTTAAAAATATGACACTAGAGGGCTTACAGCCCTTACAACATTTCTATGATACACTCTTAGAAAATTTAAATCAACTTTGTTCATGTTACTTGTTGTATCATGTATTAGAAGAGCCTAGGATCTGAAGTGAGAGAGAATATAATTCTTACTTCTCTTACTGAGTATATGATTTTGGGCATCACTTGACCACTTTTTGCCTTAGTTTCCTCATGTGTAAAATAAGAAAGTTGAGCTAGATCATCTCTAAGAACCCCTCTCATCCTGAATCAATAAATCTGTTATCCTTAAAAAAATGGTAGGATTCCAGGGGTTAGAACTGACATGAGGTAGTGGCTATTCAGTTAGCTCCAGAGTCAGGAAGAGCAAAATTCAAGCTTTGCTTCTGTTATGTACTGGTTATATGCTCTTGACCAAATGACTCCATTTCTTAATGTTCTAAGCAACTATCTAAGATTGTAAGTTACAGAGAATACATTGAATTGCATTTTTAAAAAGAATTTTCTTTCCCAGCTGTGTGACCCTAGGCAAGTCACTTGACTCCCATTGCCTAGCCCTTACCACTCTTCTGCCTTGGAGCCAATACACAGTATTGACTCCAAGATGGAAGGTAAGGGTTTTTTAAAAAATTTAAAAATTAAAAATAAATAAATAAAAAGAATTTTTCTCATCCAGTAATTACCTATACAAATGCAAGGACAGGTTCAGTCCATATTTTATTGCACTAAGATCTAACTTCTATATTTGAAACCATTTTCAAAGAGAGAAGTTGACCCAGAAACCCAAGTTAAATTCTTTCCAAAAATGAAACATATATCTTAGGACCCTTTCAGATGGACTTTATGGGATTAGAAAGCCTAAAAATACCCTAAAAGGCATAAAGGAATGCTTGTCTGCTGACACTAGTTAAAATTGTCTAGTCAACCATTATATATTATAAGTCAGAATTTTCATTTCCATTTCTTCATCAGCATATTAATAGCCGCTGGTAAGATAATTAATGGACTGAATTTACTCCCATTAATGGCCCCATTAAGTGTTCTGAGCAATTAACTGGCTTAAAATTTATGTATTTACAGTATTATTGGCTTGCAAAGCAAGTCATCACTGTTTGTATGACAATTTAATTTTGCACCTCAAATCTTTTTAAATACAGAGGCCATCTGAAAATGTCTCCTGTTGAATTTTCTGAAATGGGAGTAAGGTCTAAAAAGGAGAATCTTATTGATTATTTCTCTGCTTGCCCAAGGGAGTGAAAAAAATGTTCCGACTATTAGAGCAACATTCCCATGACCACTAAGTGAACCAAGCTTGAATAATAGGTCTACCCTTTATCTGTTATGTAGACTGTTCAAGGGCACCAAGAACAAGGAAGGTAGAGTTGAACAAATTCATCTTGTCTTTGAGAAAATTTTTCTATGCTGATAGCATATGAACAACATTCAAGATGAGAGATTATTAACATCTGATGACTAAGGACTATCTATAAAACACATGCAAGAAATCATGTGCCTTCATTACACCTCAACCTTGGAAAAATGCATTTGGGGCTCGTTTTGATATATCATTACAATTATAATATATGCTCCTTTTCTTAGGAGAGGAATCTTCCATAAAGAAAACTATACTGGCAGTTGTAGCATGTCATAAACAACAAATGGATTCAGTCCCACAAGGGACCTTGGTCTACCACTTAGCTTTATTTCTATAAGCAATCATTTATAGATTGTTGGCAACTCAAATTGCCATATGGTACACAACAAGCATCACATTCATAAATAAAAGACATTTAGGATGCCTTTTAGAACCCTCTCATTAGCAAAATGTGTGTCTATGGTCATGCAGGTTCTAAAGGATCCAGGTAGAGGTAAGGAGAATTATTATGATTTTAGGACTAGAAGAGATGATAGAAATCATGGAGTCTGTTGATTTTACAGAAGAAAAGACTGAATACTAGAGAGGTTAAGTAATTGGTTCCAAGACCACATGTCTACTCAGAGTCAATTTAGGATGAGAACCAAAGCCTCCCAAATGCCATGCCACTACTTTTCAGTTGATACTGTAGGATGTCTCTGAGAGTCTTTCAGGGAAATTAGCAATTGCTCTAAATGATCTTATAAAGGGAAGAATTCATGTCTTATGTTAGCACTGAACTTGGATTTGAAAGGCCAGAAACAAAATCCCAAATCTACTATTTATTACCTTTGTGATAGCTGTCAAATTAACTAATTTCAGCAACATTCAGTTTCCTCATCTATAAGACAGGATTGGAGCCAAGATGGCAGAGTAGAGAAAGCACTCACCTGAGATTTCCCAACATTCCCTTCCAAACAATGTTAAGTTAATATCAATAAACAATAACATAGTGACAAAAGTCTGTATTGTCTTTTCTTTCAGAAATTCTTTTATTGAGAAAATGTGCATTATGGTGAAATATCTCACTTTAAAAAGTCACCATTTCACTCTCAGGAATACAATGATCTGGGACAATTCTGAAAAACTTATGATGGGAAATGTTATTCACCTCCAGAGAAAGAGATGTTTGGACTTGAATGAATGTGGATCAAAGCATACTATCTTTCACATCAGTGTATTTACAGTTTTATTTTGGGGTTTGGGGTTTGTTGGAGTGTGCTCTTACAACAATGACCAATATAGAAGTGCGTTTTGCACAATAATACATGTATGGCCAAGATAAAATTGCTTACCCTCTCCAAGTGTGGGGAGGGGAGGGAGAGAAGAAGATTATTTGGATCTTATACTTTTGGAAAACATATGTTGAAAATTATTATTACATGTAACTGGGAAAATAAAATGTCTTTGAATAAAAAAAAAAATCAACCTGTTTCTTTCAAGCATATCCATCGAGGCAAACTCTAGATGGCAGCATAGAGGCAGCAAAATTTCAGACCTCTGAAAACCCTGCCACACCAATTATAAACCAAATGCTCCTAAGGGGCTGTAAACCAAATCTAACCATAGGACAGAGCTAAGGAACCCTCTTGCTGGACTCAACCTAAAAGGTACACTCCCCCAAAAGCCTGAATTTGAAAATATTCAGGTTTAAGGGGAAGGAAGAAGGAAGGTTCCAGGACCCCACCCCCACCCACAGTAGGGATTCTCCAGCAGGGGCTAGAATCTCTGGGCTGGCAACAGTGCTACCCTGGAGGGAGTACCTTGTGGGCAAAGCGGTGCCAGGATCAAGGCTCCAAATACGGGAGGCTGGGAGGCAGCTCGAGGAAAAGCACAGAGGTTATAGCCTAGTCACAGCAGCATAGACACTCCATATTTTCCCCCCCTTCCTGAGGTTTTGGCCTTTGGGCATATCCAGTTCTGCAAGTTCAACTCCACTGGGCTTAATCTCATCAATCCTTCTGAGGGCTGGGAAGCTCAAGGTCCAACACCCTTCCCAAAGATTCCTCTGAGTGCCTTGCTAAGCTCCAAGGGTGAAGGTTGACAGAAAAGCCCAAACCCACAGATCCAGCACACAATGAGAGGAGCAAGAATGCAGGCAACTACAGGAGAAAAGAAGGAGCAAACAACAGAAAAAGGAAAAAAGGAATTACAATCAAAAGCTTCTATCCAGGCAATGAACAAAGAGAAAATGGAACAAAAGAGGATCAAGGGACATCAATGAAAAACAAAGAAACCCCAGAAAATTGGGCACAGGCCTTGGAAGAACTCAAAATACAATTCAAGGAGGCAGAGTCAAGATGGCGGCATAGAGGCAGTGAAAGTTCAGACCACTGAAAACCCTTCCTTGTGGATTACAAACTAAATGCTCCTAGGGAACTGAAAATCAAACCTAACAACAAGACAGGGTCAAGGAACCCTCCTGCTGGACTCAACTTAAAAGGTATGCCCCCAAAAGCCAGAATTCCAGAACACTCAGGTCTAAGGGGAAGGAAGAAGGAAGTTCCCAGGACCCCTCCCCCACCTAAAGTGCTAAGTCTCCAGCGGTAGCTGGAACCTCTGTGTGGGCAAGAGTGCTGGTCTGGAGGAAGTACCTTATGGGCAAATCTGGGCCAGGCTCTGAGTGTCAAGCAGGTGGTGGGAAATCAGTTAGAGAAGAAGAATAGAGTGCAGAGCGGGCAGCCTAGATGCAGAAGTGGGGACATTCCATATTCCTCCCTTCTGAGGTTTTGGCCACAGGGCACATTGAGCTCTGAAACTAAGTGGGACTTAATCCCATCAAGGCTTCCAGAGCCCAGGGAAAGTCACGCTCTAACACCTCTACCCCACAGACTGCACTGAAAGATTTGCTGGCAAAACTCTAAGAATGACGGCTGACAGAAAAGCCCAAACCCACACAAAAAAATGAGAGGAGCAAAAGTGCAGGCAAGTGGAGGGAGTAAAGAAGGGTTAAATATGAGCAAACAAGAGAAAAAGAAAAAAGAAATTACAATTGACAGCTTCTATACAGGCAATGAACAAAGAACAAATGGAACAGAGAAGGATGAAGGAACATTAAGTAAAAACACAGAAACTCCAGTGAATTGGATACAGGATTTGGAAGAATTCAAAATACAATCAAAACACAATTAAGAGAGACTGAAGACAACTGGGAAAAGAACTTAAAAACTAAGATAAGTCATCTGGAAACAGAAAACAGTGTCTTGAAAGCCAGAATTAATCAGCTTTAAAATGAGGTAAAGAAGACATAAGATGAGGCAGAGAAGATGAAAGATGACCTCCAAAGAAAATCACCAGAAAGAGAAGGATGACCAAAAAGGCAGGGAAGAAATCCAATCTTTAATATCCAGAATACAACAACTAGAAGGAAGCGTCTTCACAAGGCAGCAGGACACTATAAAACAAAACCAAAAGAATGAAAAAATTGAGGAAATTATGAAGCACCTCATTCACAAAACAGAAGATTTAGAAAATCATTCCAGGAGAGACAACTTAAGAATCATTGGTCTACCAGAAGACCATGCCAAAAGAAAAATCCTGGACATCATATTACAGGAAATTATCCAAAAAAAAAAAACTGTCCTGATATTCTAGAACAAGAGAGAAAAGTGGAGATTGAAAGAATCCACCAATCACTTTCTGTACTTAACCCCCAACTTTTAACAACACCCAGGAATGTTATAGCCAAATTCAAGAACTATCAGACTAAGGAAAAAATATTACAAGCTGCTAAGAAGAAGTCATTTAGATACCATGGAACCACAGTGAGGATAACACAGGATCTGCCTGCATCTACACTTAAGGACTAAAAGGAATGGAATATGATATTCTGGAAAGCAAGAGAACTAGGTCTACAGCCAATAATCAATTACCCAGCAAAATTGACTATATTCTTACAGGGGAAAGTATGGTCATTTAATAAAATAGAAGAATTCCAAGCATTTGTAAAGAAAAGACCAGACCTGAACAGAAAATATGATGCCCAAACACAGAACTCAAGAGAATCATCAAAAGGTAATTAAGAACATAAGCAAATAGCAAAGTAGATTAGAATACAAAACCCTACCATATGCTGTCTACAAGAAACACTCATGAGGAAAGTAGACACGCCTAGGGTAAAAGTAAGAGGATGGAGCCAAATATATTGGGCATCAACTGATGAAAAGAAGGCAGTAGTCACAAACATGATATCTGACAAAGCCAATGTAAAAATAGATCTAGTCAAAAGAGATAGGGAAGGTAATTATATCCTCATAAAAGACAGTATAGACAATGAGGAAATATCAGTACTCAACATGCATGCACCAAATGGCATATCATCCAAATTTCTAAAGGAGAAACTAGTGGAGCTCAAGGATGAAATGGATAGAAAAACAATACTAATCAGATATCTGAACCTTCCTCTATCAGAAATCAAACCAAAAAATAAATAAGAAAGAGGTAAGAGAAATGAATGAAACCTTATAAAAATTAGAGTTAGCAGATATGTGGAGAAAAATAAATAGGGGCAAAAAGGAATATACCTTCTTTTCAGCAGCACATGGTACATTCACAAAAATTGACCATTTATTAGGGCACAAAATCATTGCAAACAAGTGCAAAAGAGCAAAAATAATAAATGCATCCTTCTCAGACTACAATGCAATGAAAATAATAATTAGTAAGGGTACATGGAGTGGCACATCAAGAATTCATTGGAAATTAAACAATATGATTCTCCAAAATCAGTTAGCTAAAGAATAAATCATAGAAACAATAATTTCATTGAAGAAAATTACAATGACGTGACATACTTTCAAAATCTATGGGATGCAGCCAAAGCAGTACTCAAGGGGCTGGGGGGATTTATATCATTGCATTCATATATTAACACATTAGGGAGGGCAGAGTTCAATGAATTGGGCATGTAAATTAAAAAAAAAAACTAGAAAGTGAACAAATTAAAAACCCTCAGATGAAAACCAAATTAGAGATCCTAAAAATCAAAGAAATTAATAAAATTGAAAGTCAAAGAACTATTAATCTAATAAATAAGACAAGAAGCTGGTACTTTGAAAAGCAAATAAAAGAGACAAAATATTGGTCAATCTAATCAAGCATATCCATCAATTATTCCTTTGATAAATATGTAAATTATTTTTAAATGATTTTAGCTATGTAGTACAGTGTGTAGAATCTTAGACTAGAAGTAAGAAAAGTCTGAGTTTGCATCTTGATAGAGACACTAGCTATGTGCCTCTACACTTAACAGTTCTCATTTTCAGTTGCTCATCTGTAAAATGGAAATAATAACATTACCCAATTCAAAGGGTTGTTATGAGGATCAAATAGCATAACAAAGGTAAAGAACTTTGAAGCAATAAAAACATTATATAAATTATTATTTGTAGAAATGGGAAAATAGGCATGTAGATTAATATTTACTGAGGTGTCCTTGATTTTTTCTATGTTAATGACATCTATAATTTTCTTAAATGTTTGCTATCTTCACTTCTTTTAGATACCTTGAGAACTGATTACTTGATACTCTCAAAATTAGTGTTGCCTCCAGCATAGACTGCCTATGTGAATATTTTGTTTAGTCTCACTGTTCTTATTCTAATTTCCTTTAGTATCATTTAAAATTCCTCCTACAACACTGTTAGTCTCCTGATGTGATAGTTACCTAGCTATTGGTAGAGATAATGGTTTGTTAAATCTAATCTTGGCAGATACTTTCTATTTTTTAGTTATTTTTTTAATAATCTCACCTTTCCAATTTTATCCTATAGTGTCCTTGAGATAATCTCACTTATCAATCTATAGTAAATTTGTTTTTCTCTCCATGACTTCTTAATTATGAGAGGTCATACTAATCTTACTCTTCAACCATCCTCCTCCAATCAAATTTAAAAATGAATTTGTTATAAATTAACATTGCTCTCAGATAACATATCTCTCTCTGTTGCAACCATATAAAGTGTTTGATAGCAAAATAATACCTAGACTCTATCAGTATCTGCCTGGTGGCATTCAAGTTATATCAAATAAATTTCCTTAGAAAATGGTGATATTTTGTGTTTATATCTATTCATTTATCCATTTTTCATTTTTGAATGTCTGAAGCTTGCTTACTGAAGTCAAGTTGGAGATGTTTTAATTATGCATTGTTATCTTTCTTTCCTCTAATTTAATATTGCTTTTTAATTTTATTTTACAAAGTCAGAGATTAGATTATAGTCTCTTTCTTTTTGTAAGGCCCTTGAGGTAAGAATGTCTTTTACTTTTTAAAATAAAGTTTATGTTTTTTAAATATAAAAAAACATGGTTGGCTAGCAGGCTAACCTGAATTCAACTTCTTATATTAAATAAATGATCTGACTGTGTGCAGACATCTAATTAAGAAATTACTCCTATTTAATAAATATCATGTTTCTTGCCTTCTCCATGATTGGGAAAGGAGAAAAGAGGGAGAGAAATTTAAGTGGAAATTATTTATTTTTTTATTAAAAAAAATTACTCTAGTCTAAGTATTGCATTTTTTCCATAATGTTAAGATATCATCTATCTCATTTTTAGTGATCTATTTGGAATTAGTCATGCTCAGTGCTTCCTGATCGTCTTCTCAACATTTGTTATTTATGTAAGGATGTGAAGATATAGTCAAGTTGCTCAGTGGTTTGAAAGCCAGGCCTAGAGACAGGAGGTCCTAGTTTCAAATCTGTCTTCAAACACTTCCTAGCTATGTGACCCTGGACAAGTCACTTAAGCCCCTTTCCCTATCCCTACCCACTCTTCTGTTTTGGAACCAATATACAGTTCCAAGACAGAAGATAAGAGTTAAAGGGGAAAAAAAGACATATAAACTACAAACTTTGTCCTCCTTTGTTGTTATTTAAATTTTGGAATGTCTTTTCGGACATTTTCATTGAAATTACAGAGTATCCAAGTACATTTTGATTTAATTTGATGAACCTTCAGACCATTAGCATCAGATAGATGTTGGTGCATATTCAGTCAAGATCTTCATAATGATTTATTTTTATAAATGATAGTCATAAGCATCAAAATATATATTAACAAAAATAATCCCAGGACATGAACTTTCTTTTACTTTTGGATGAACAATGAAATCAATTTCCTATGAAGTGAAATGATGTGGTAGAAAGAAAGATGATCTCAGTATAAGGGAGACTTGGGTTGAAGTACTGCCTCTGACATGCCCTGGCTATGATCTGAGCCCAATATAATTCTCTAAGAAAAATTGTGTACCTCTACTGCTAGAGGGTCTTTCTTTCCTAGAGTTCCCTATGCCAGTGAAATCAGGTCTGAACATTTCTCCCTATGTCTACCCCTCTAAAAATTCTTAAATTTCTTTCATTTTATTATATGAAACTATTCATTTTCATTTAGCTGTTATTTTTGTTTTCTGGTTTCATTTATACTGAAATTGTCAAGACTGATATGATTTAGTTCCTCTAGTAGCATATCCATTCATTAATCAGCGGGCATAGATCTCACATAATAGCTAGTATTTCTATAGCATCTCACATTTAGAGTTGATAGTCTAAAAAATGGATGATTCTCAGTAGCTTTTATACAATTTTCCACTACTCTGTCACCATTAGTGAAGAAAGAAAGAATGTCACACAGAGTCAAGGGTCATTTTGTACTTTTTCTTTGTTTCATAGCTTGCTAAAGTCAACAAATTTACACCAAGTGACCAGGCTACTGTTAAGTATTTTGTACATATCTAGGTTGGTTATAAAAAATACGGATATAATCTGTTGTCAGTACCATAAAAAGAGTATAAAAAATAATCTGTCCTCAAGAATTTTGCATTCTAATGGGATGATATACTATGTAAAGAGATAAATCAATGCCAGATAATTTGAGGAGAGAATACTAACATCTGGAACAAAGAATATTCATGGAGAAATGGACACCTGAGCTGAGCCTTGAAGAAAAATATAGGGATTAAAAGGGGCTGTACTAAAGGAATAGTATATAACTTATTGAACTATTAAACTTCTTGTAAAAATGATACATATTCAGCTGCCAACTTACTTCATAGTCTATTATCCTTAACTTCTTGTTTGATTCCCCACTTCTACTATGATCACCACCACCATAACTACTCTCCAGTCAACAGTCATGTATAAATCACCATGCTCACTTTCTAGGATACAAAGACAAAAGAAAACAACTTTTCCATCACAGGATTTATATTCTACTATGGGGATATAACATATAAAAATTAGACAGAGAGCTAATAATTATAGAGATCTGGAAATACAGCCTGAAGTTGTGACTTAGAAACTGAACTTTGAAAGAAACAAAGAAGTCTAAGAAGTAGATGTAAAGAATTATTTCACCTTCTCATTTAATTTAATTTTTTTCACCAATTACATGCAAAAACAGTTTCCAACATATTAAAAAAGAATTTTGAGTCTCAAATTCCTTCCTTTCCTCCCTCTCCTGCCCCCTGCTGATGTGGTAAGCAATCTGAAATAGATTTTACATGTACAATCATGTAAAACAATTTTCCATATTAATCATTTTGTGGAAGGAAGTTCAAACAAAAAAATAAGTAAGAAAGAAAATGAAAAAAGGTTGTTTTGTTCAGGATTCAGACTATCGGTTCTTCCTCTGGAAGCAGATAGTATTTTTGGTCATGAGTCCTTTGGGATTGTTTTGGATAAATTTATTGTTGAAAACAGTAAGCTATTTACAGTTGTTCATTGTACAGTATTCCTGCCACTATGTATAATATTCTCCTGGTGCTGTTCATTTTACTCTGCTTCAGTTTGTGTAAGTCTTTTCAGATTTTTTCTAGGCTCCTCCTGCTTGTCATTTCTTACAGTACAATAGTATGCCATTATAAACATATTGTAACATACTCAGTCCTTCCTAAATTGATGGCTATTCCTTCACTTTATAATTCTTTGCCCCCTTAAAAGAGCTGCTTTAAATATTTTTGTACATATCGGTCATTCCTCTTTCTATTTTTTATTTCCTTGGGATTCAAAACTAGTAATGATATTGCTAGGTCAATGGGTATTTACTATTTTATAGCCATTTCCAAATTGCTCTCTAGAATGGTTGGATCAGTTCACAACTCAATGCTTGAGAGAACATTGGTGTCTATATTTTCTCACATCATCTCCAATTTTGGTCACTTTCCTTTTCTGTAATAATAGCCAATCTGGTAAGTGTGAAATGGTCCCTCATATTTGTTTTAATTTGCATTTCTCTAATTAATAGTGATTCAGAGCATTTTGCATGGCTATAGAGAGCTTTAATTACTTTGTCTGAGAACTGCCTGTTCATTTGACCTGGTCATTTGGGGAATGACTTATATTCTTATACATTTTACTCATTTCTATTTTAAAAATGAGACCTTGGGGGCAGCTGGGTAGCTCAATGGATTGAGAGCCAGCCCTAGAGATGGGAGGTCCTAGGTTCAAATCTGGCCTCAGACACTTCCCAGCTGTGTGACCCTGGGCAAGTCACTTGACCCCCATTGCCTAGCCCTTACCACTCTTCTGCCTTGGAGCCAATACACAGTATTGACTCCAAGACGGAAGGTAAGGGTTTAAAAAAAAAATGAGACCTTATTGGTGAGACATAAAAAAATTTAAAACATTATGATTACTGTGCATTACTCTCCATCCTATTTCCCTCTGTTTAGTTTCTGACCACGACATCCACAATTTACCTTCTTTTCTATCAGTTCCACCTCACTTCTCTTTTCCTCTTTCCCTACTACTTTCCTTTAGGGTAAGATAGATTTCCATACCCAGTTTATTGTGTATGTTCTTCCCTCATTAAACCAATTTTGATGAGAGTACAGTTCATGTGCATCCCCCCTCCCCACCTCCTCCATATTCCCCTCCACTATTAAAGCTCTTTCATTCCTCTTTTATGTGCAGTATTTTACCCCATTCTATTTTCCCTCCCCCCTCTTCCCAATGCATTCTTGTTCTTATGCCTTAATTTTATTTTATTTTTTATTTCATTACCCCATATTATTTATCTCACACTCTGGCCCTCTGGCTACATATACTCATTCTAACTTCCCTAACAATAAAAATATCTTAAGAGTTATAAGAATCATCTTCCCATGTAGTCATGTAAACAGTATAATCTTATTAAATGTCTTTTCGTTTCTCTTTCCTGTTTATATTTTTGTACTTCTTTTTAATTTTGCATTTGAGAGTCTTATTTTCCATTCAGATCTGTTCTTTTCAGCACGAATTTTGAAAGTCTTCTTTTTAATTGAATACCCATTTTCCCCCTAAAGGATTATGCTCAGTTTTGCTGGGTAAGTGATTCTTGATTGAAGTCCTAAATCCTTTGCCTTATGGAATATCATATTACAGGTCCTCTAAACCTTTCATGTAAAAGCTGTTAAATTTTGTGTTATCCTAACTGTGGCTCCATGATATGTGAATTGTTTCTTTTTGGCTGCTTGAAATGTTTTCTCCTTAACATGGAAGTTTTGGAATTTGGCTATAATATTTCTAGGAATTATCCTTTGGAGAACTCTTTTAGGAGGTTACAATGGATTCTGTTAATTTCTATTTAACCCTCTGGTTCTAGGATATCATGGCAGTTTTCCTTGATAATTTATTAAAAGATGACATCTATACTCTTTTTTTTTTTAATCATGGCTTTGGGAAGCCCAATAATTCTTAGATTTTCTTTCTTGCATTTATTTTCCAGGTCAATTGTTTTTTTTTTCCCAATGAGATATTTCACATTCTCTTCTTTTTTCAGTCTTTTGACTTTTTCTGTTTCTTGTTCTCCCAATATTTCTTCTGCCTCTCTTATTTGATTTTTAAAATATTTTTTAGCTCCTCCATTAATCCTTTTTTGGGCTTGGGAGCAATTCATATTTTTCTTGGAGGTTTTGGATTCAGTAGTATTGACTACTGCCTTCTGATTTTGCTCTGGTCTGTGAGTAACCACAAGCACTCTTTTCCACCTTAGAACTGTCACCAAGGTTTCCTTTCTCCCTTGGGCTACAAGCACTGGTGTGTGCTAGTGTTCCTCTTCACCCTAAGACCACAACCCAGGACTTTGACCTACATCTGCATAATAAGAGACTTGAATGCAGAGTCAGCAAAGGGACCCATATAATCTCTTTTTGAGCAGGTTTCCAGCCCTTCTTATCATTTGTGGCTCAGAGCTCTAAAAGCCTTTGCTGTTGACTCAGGCACCCCCAAAACTTTTTGCTGATGTGGGACCTGTGTATTGCTTTGTATTCTATTTCTAGCCTGATGCAAAAGAGCTTTCATGATATCCTTCTAAATTGTTTTGGACTGAAAAGTTATTTCATCCTGTCTTTTTGTGTGTTATGCTGCTACAGAATTTGTTTTGAGGCATTATAGTTTTTGGAAGGGTAATTTGGTAGAGATCAGATGGGTCTGTGTACCTTCTCTGCCATCTTTGCTCTGCCTCCAAGAATGATCATTTTCCAAGCATGCAGAAAGTTAATTCAAAAGCACAAATGTGAGGTATAGAATAATATTATGGAAGAGGAGTAGCAAGGTGGCCAATTGGATTAGAACATATGCAATAAGCCTAGAAAGGTAGACTGATAACAGATTGTAAAGCACTTTAAATACTGAGCTGAACAGCTTGTATTTTGTCCTAGGAGCAGTTGGTAGCCAATGAAATTTATTGGGAGTGGTTAGAAAAGAAAGCAGAGGATGCTAAAAATGATAAGATTTAGACCATTTATAGCTATTAAACTTAGCTGTAGGTACTTGAAATGTTTGGGCAGTTAGATGTTGCAATGGATGGTTTGGGCAACTAGGTAGTTCATTAAGGTTGAAAACAGGAAGATTCATCTTCATGTGTTCAAATCCAGCCCAAAACTCTGTGAACCTAGGTAAACTACTTTAATCCTGTTTACATTGGTTTCCTCATCTATAAAATGAACCAGAAAAGGAAATGGCAAACCACTTCAGTATCTTTGCTAAGAAAACCCCAATTCAAAATATTTCTTTTTCTGATGACCATCCATTCAAAAAGCACTTATTGATTACTTTGCCACTACCTTTACATTATATTTAATATCTGAGCTAAGTGCTTTTACTTCTCATATGCCTGAAATGTGATACTTTTTCACCTCTACATTTTACAATTCCTTGATTTCTTCTAAGTTCTGTTTCTAAGTCACATCTATAGGATGCATTTATGGAACCCTGTAATTATTAGTGTCCCCTCATTGACTCTTTTCTCAATATAACATGAGATGACCAAATGTCCCATGAAACAATAAAGGAATCATGGTAAGCATTTCTAAAAATATCATCATGAAAATAGTTGTAGTTTATGAGTCAAAATCGGTGGCTAAAATGAAGAGTTAGTAAAATTTTATGAAGATATCAGTAAAGTAAAATTTTATGAAGATCTCACTAAATTAAATAAAAAATATTCTTTGATATACATTGATATCATTTTAAAAGAGGGCATAGGGGAAGTTTGCCAGAAAAAAATTGGAAAATGAGGTTCCAGAGTAAAAAATGAGACATGTCAGAAGTTTAAATACAGAAGCCTTAAAATGAATATTTTCTTTGAGAAAGGGGTCAGGAGTATAGGATCTGGCAAGAACTAAATAGTTTCATTTAAAATGAAATTGATCATGTTCTAACAAGCAGGAAACAGCTTATTCTGAATGTAGAAGTCATCCCTTATTAACTGTTCATCTCCAGGAAAACTAGTGACTTGTTAAAGCAAAGATCAAAATTAATACAAAACTAAAAGAAAGAATAAAAATGATAAAGATATAGCAAGAAAACTGAACTATTTAAATTAGCTATTGGCATAAAAATGGGAAAATCATAGAGAAAAGGACATTGACACAGACTATAATTAAAGAGTTTGCCTGATGGAAATCAGTGCCCACAATGACATTAAAAAGAGCTTAGAAATTACCTCTTTCAATAAATATTAGATTTCACTGTCAAGCACAGAGACATGGAAGCCAAGGGCAATACTATTTTAAAATATAAGCTCATCTATAAAAATTTACAGAAGCAGATGGTCAAAGATTGTGCTGTATCACTTTATAAAAGTGAGAAGAACTGAAGGGAAAAACAAATTTTAGAAAAGCCTGGCAAGAGACCTAACTGAGTAAAGTAATTCCAAGGGCATTTAAGGACAAAAAGTAGAAGGAAAGACAACAAATAAAACTTGGAAAATATCTGTAAAGATTTTTATTCAAGGAGAAAAAAATCTTTTTGCCTTCAAAAAATGCAAAGATATTAAATTTGAACTCCAACATCAGTCCCGAATATGCTATATGGTGAAATCATTGTTGCTCAATCATTTCAGCCATGTCCAATTCTTCATGATCCTTTTTGGGGTTTTCTTGACAAAGATATTGGAGTAGTTTGTTATTTACTTCTCTACCTCATTTCTACTGATGAAGAAACTGAATCAAACAAGGTTAAGTAGCTTGCTTTGGGTCACCCAGCCAGTTAGTGTCTGAGGCCAAATTTGAACTCAGGAGATGTCTTCTTGTCTCTAGGACTGGCACTCTCTCCATCCAAGTGCCTAGCTACCCTATGTAAGGGGAAGTAGAAAGCACCAAAGTATTTTTAAATGGAAAAAAAAAACAAATAAGTTTTTATAGAGATAAACCTTGTGTAGTGATTCTCAGATTTGCTAAAAGAAAAAAGACCAAAAGCATGAGAAAAATAAATAAACTATGATCTTATAATTTTTAAAAATGATGAATGACAGAATACTGACATAGCTAAATGATTCAGGGGATAAGAAAGACCTTAGGAAAGTCACTTGACCACTCTCTGCTTCAGTTCTGCAATTATAAAAAGGAGCGAATAATAGCACTTACCTCCCAAAGTTGTGATGATTAAATGAGATAATATTTATAAATTAATATTAAAAGAACCATTCAGGTTTTTGTTCATGATATTCTTTATCCTGTTACATCTGCATAGAGTCCCATGATTGACTCAAATATATAGAAAATGCACAATTTCATTGAGCTTATTTTTTCTTTACCTACTTTTTAAAATTAATTATTTTATTTGGTAGTCTTTAAAGTAGTCTTTAAAATTTTGCTCCAACAAGACTCTCTTCCTATGCTTATGTCAAAATCATATTAAATGCTTTAAAAGGTATTCCAATAATAATAACATTTTTCTAGGATCCACTAATTTGTGTTAGATATAAAAAGGTACCAAAGGAGCTTGCCAACATCATAGAGGAGACTCAGTATGGTACAAATAGAAGAGAGAAATTCTACACACATTAAGGTTCTCCGAATATTGTTTATGGATGTTTATGTGCTGCCAAACATTTTAAAATTTCTTAAAAGCGATAATCATAGTCACTTAGGTTATTATAGTGATTAGCATTGGATGTAGTGTCAAGGAAGAAATGAGTTGAATTCCTGCCTCAGACACTTCAATAGATGTGTAGTCCCAAGAAAGTTATTTAACTCCTCTGGAAAATGAGGACAAAAATATTAACCATTAGTTATTATTAATATCCTATTACATTATATTATTAAAATTAATTATTATTAATAAAAGAATCATGAATGCTAAATAATATAATACATATAAAACCTTTTTCAAACCATGAAGTGCTACATAAATATTAGCTATTATTATTATTATTTCAAATTGTTTGTTTTAATTAGCCAAACTGGAAAAGCTGAGTAGACGCAGAATGCCTATAATCTGGATTTTGGCATACAATTGGAAAAGCAGACCACAGAAGTTTCCTTAAAGAAAAACAGAAGGACAATGTGTAGGGTCAAGAACTGCACAGGAGGAGAAAAGCATGGTAGGTTTCCTTTCAAGAACTGGATAGTACTTTTCATGACCTTTAAGTGTCTCCTTAAAATGAAGGCCCATATTTTTATTCCAATGTTGTTTTAGGAATGTTATGAGACATGCATGTTATGGAAAGCCAGTTTTTGAAGAAAGGAAAAAGTTATCTCACAGGGCAATGGAGAAGCATATAGTGGGTGTGAACAAGTTATATGAAGAATTGTATACACAGATGGAGGACTTTGCAAGAAAAACAGACTACAGAGTTTCATCAGAGATATGGATGTTCAGAAAAAGAAAAAAAAAGCATGGTTCAGCCACAGTGTAGGTGAGAGGAAGTGATGGAGAGCCAAGGTTTTTCATCAGTATCCTCACATCATCTGGAGAACTTGAGGCAAATCTCCAAAATATCATGTTCTCCTGCAGATCCACCTGCTTAGACTATTGCAATATTCTCTTAACAGTTCTTCCTGCCTCTCCTTCCTCCCCTTCCAAACCATCCTGCAGAATGACACCTTAGCAATCTCAACTTCTTTATGTATAAACCTGATCATATCACTGCTTTGTTCCCTAAAAAACACCACACATTTTGTTTTGTTTTTTAAATCAGTGGTTTCCTATTGCCTACAGAGTAAAATTTAAAATATCTTTCCTAGCATTCAAGGCTCATTTCAATTTCATGCCCATACCTTTCTAGCCATACCCTATATAATATATCTTTGCATATTCTCTAGTCTAGGCAAATGGCATTTCTCTCTGCCCCCAGCCACTCCCCATTCTAAACGTGATGTTCGCTTGACCCTCTCTGTGCCTTGGCTCTTAATGTTTCTTATGTCTACGATGCCCTCTCTTTCCCAACTTGCCTGCTATGTGGCTAACCATAATTTAAAGTCCAAATCAAATTTTATATCCACCATAAAGATTTCTCTATCTCCCTGTCTTGATAATAGTCAACCATCCAGAGCTTCACAGAACTCTTTGTTTTTCAGCTCTCTAATATACTCAGTATAAAATTACAGTATAGAATTATATAGTATTCGGCACATAGTAGGTGTTCAGTAAATGCTTGCTGGATTGAAATGTCCATTTAATGAATCTGCCTGTGTTGCTTATCCCTCTTTTAGACCATAAGCTTCATGAAGGCAAGGATCATGTTTTGTACGAGCTTTGAATCTTTCCTGACACAATGTTCTACACTGTGAGTCATTTACTGAAAGCTTATTGTTGAACTGAGTATGATAAGTACTATGTAAGTGCAAGCTAGCTTAATAATTACTATTCCTTTGCTGTCACTGCCTAAATTCTAGGAAAAATTAACCACAGGAAAATCAGCAGGCCTCAAAATACATGACTCCTTTCCCCTGGTGTGCACAGCATCGAGAATAACCTTTATGTTTAGCATAGTTCCTGGTGCATAGCAGGTACTTAATGAATGTTTATTAATTGATTTATGCAACAATGTTTTGACTAAGAGATATTGAACTGAATTTTGTTGATGGGTAACTTTGGGATCCAATCCTGTAACCAAATCTCTCTTCTTAAGTTTCTCAGTTCCTGTTCACTATCAATTCCCTGGAGGAGATCCAAAGCCAGGCACAAAACTCAACGGTTGCTCCATGGACACTGCCAGACTCCATTAACCATCAACAATCTACAAACCAATGGTTTGGGTGTTTATCCTCAAGGGAGAATCTTGCTGTGAAAATATCATTTTGGCCATCAAATCAGAAACGATGTTTTTTTGTGCCATGACAAGAATATGATTCCAAAAAGACAAATCTCTTCATCTTAATCTCTGGTAGGGTATTTTTGAATTAATAAAACAACAAATAAAAATACAAGAAGAAATATTCTTCCCTTTGGCTTTATGCTCAAAAACAATCCCTCCCACCTTAATTTTTTATTGCATTCATTGAATTTCCTAGGAAGAGAGAAATAGTTTCTGCTCAATGGTACTATACCTAGGGGTGCTATTACATCGTTCAATTCCAGATAAAACTATATGTTATTAATAAGGAAAGGGACTGAAGATTTAGATATGATAAAAAATAGTTGAGATCGCAATGATAATTTGAGTAACAAAGATAAGAATATCATTTCTATGCTTTGCCAAGTAGAAATTTTAAAGCATAATTTAATTTCTAAAACATGTATATTCAGGGCAATCTTGGTGCTCAGAAACTTTTCTTGAGTTGTGTGTGGGCGTGGGGGTGCATTTGTGCATTTTTTCATTGTTCTTTAACTGTTTTCAGTTATATCAGATTCTTCACGACCCCTTTGGGGATTTTCTTGGCAAAGATACTGGAGTGGTTTGCAATTTTTTTCTCCAGCTCATTTTAAAGATGAGGAAACTAAGGCAAACAAGATTAAATGAGTTGCCCAGGATCACACAGTTATTAAGTGTCTGAGGCCAAATTTGTACTGTGGCACTCATCTATAATCTGTACCAACTCTCCTCATGTGTATTTGTGATCCAGACTTGGCCAGGGTGTCAGTTATTGCTGAGATGGCCAGCACCTAAACATTGTCTCAAAATTCTTCCCTCCTTTGCAGATGGGACACCTGTGTAAATAAATGTATTTACATTAATAAGTGCTTTATGTATTTCACATCAGGTTTTACACTTCATTTAATAAGATGCAAACATGGTATTTCCTCTCCTATATACTGAAATGGTTGCTCATTAATGACATTGGCCTCATTTGGGGATTTTTAGAAATCTTTGCTATCTTATGGACTGCTCAATGTGTTAGTTCCCCTTTCATTGTCTTTCCTTTACCTTTTTCTTCAAGGTCAAAGACAATACCACTAATCTATGGCAATTTTAACTTTTTTTTCCTTTTTTAGTTCAGAAATTAAAGAAAGTATAAAGGAAAAAGTGAAAAACAAAATCTGTCTCTCTACACTGCCTTGCACCTATCTATAATCACCCTAATTAAAAGATGAATGACATAAGGGCTAGGAACTATGCTTTTTTCTAGTTTAATCTCCCCTTTTATTCCCAGTATATTCAGCATATTCTAAGTCAGTGATGGCAAATCTTTTAGAGGGGCAGGTGATGTGAGAAATGTCCTCAGGAGTCTATGAAAATGTGGAAGGGAGTAGCCCATCCCTGTGTCCCTCTAGCCTTCTAGTAATGAACTTTAAAGAAATCTGTGCTTGGGAAATGGCATGCGTGCATAGGTTCACCACAATTGCTCTCTGTGTTCAATATATCCTTACTGATAATAGATTGACTTCCATTTCCCTTTTCTTGAAAAGATCAAACAGACAACTAAGTCTCACTAAAAGAAGGACAATAGATCTCAGTGTTAAACTCCAAAAACAGGATATTATGATTTTAACCCAGGTCTGTTTTCTTTTAATTAATTTGTTTATTTGCTTTTAAAAACCCTTAACTTCCATCTTAGAACCAATATTGTGTGTTAGTTCCAAGGCAGAAGAGTGGTAAGGCTTAGACAAAAAAGAATTAAGTGGCTTGCCTGGGGTCACACAGCTAAAAAGTGTCTGAGGCTACATTTGAACCCAGGACTTCTCATCTCTAGGACTGATTCCTAATCAACTGAGCCCCTAGATGCCCATCCCCTTCCAGATCAGTTTTCAATATTTAATATGTTGCAGAGAAGCCCAAGGGAAATTTAGTAGATAAAGAGAAGATCTTTTACCAATAGCATTGATCTAGCATGCATAATTCAAAAGTAGTTCACTTGAGCTGGAACCAGAATATAGTGGTAAACTGGCAAACACCCTAGAAAATCTCTTGCTTTTCCCAATCCTAAATATCTACAGAGGTGATTCTTCTACTTATGCATTGCTTTACTCTGATGTACTCTAAACAAGCAAGAAAAATAAATTTCCATAGAAATTAAGCAAATGGTTAGATAAGCAGAAAAGCAGCTAAGGACAGCTTGGCTTGCATCAATCCTTCCTTTTCCACTGCCTTCATATATAAATTACATAGTTTTAACCTGTGCAGAATTTTTTTGCCCCAGGGTTCTGATATTGTGAGGTAGGTTATTTCTTTCCTTTTTCTAACAACCACTAATCCCAATCTTTCCCCCTGATCCATCACCTCTAGATTCTTGTCACTGCGGTTCCCTTCTCCTAGGTCCAATTTTCCTTCCAATCCTCTGAAGGGGGTGAACACAAACAGCCCTTGTCCCAGGGCTCTTGTACCACAAATTCTAGTCCCTAGTTTGCCTACTTTACGGACTTAATCTCTTTTTTCCTCATGTAAAGAAATACCTAGGTACAGCTCTAATAAATTCTAAGATGTTCTATATACCTTGTTCAGAAAAAGACATGGAAAATGAATGTTCAGAAGAAGCACATCCTAGTACTAATTTTGAAAAGCATATGAAAGGAATATGTTATCAATATGTGAAAAAGGAATGTTAACTCCAAGAGCTTACACCTACTAGCACAATGAATAATCAGGACAAAGCAAGGAGTAGTGATGTTACCAACACAGCAGTACTATGAAATGCAGAAGAATACAGTTCATCAAGCATCAATTAAGATTTCCTAACAACTCTGGCTAAATTTAGAGAGAGTACATGCTGTGCCCATTCCTGGTTACCCACTGAATAGGAAATGATGTTAATATTTGGTGTTGCTATATTCATTGTTTATTTTCCTCTTAAATCAGATTCTTGTCCTGTTCTAAGTAATTACAATACTATTCATCATTGTTGTTGTTCTTTTCCCCCATTTGGGAAGAATCAGATAAGCAGTTACAACACTCATTACCTTGGCTGATTAACACTGCTATTCAAATGACAGAATCTTATTTAAAAGAGGAAAGAAGATAATGTCAATTCAACACTAACCCTTATCTCTAAAATCTATGCTTACAACATTTCCTTGTCTTCTATCATCTTACTCTCACTCAGTTATTTTCTACTCTAAAGCTAATGTTCTCAAGAAGACAAGGAAGCTAATTCCCCATTTTATTTTCTGAGAAACACTGATGTAGGACTGAAAAAGACCTTAAAGATCATAGTATAACTTCTTAATTTGACAGATGATGAAACTAAAACTTAGAGAAATTAAGTGAATATAAGCTTCTTGAGGTAAAGGACTTTTTTTTTTCATTTTCTCTTTGCATTCCAACTGCTTAGACATCTCCTTATAAATATCCTTTACTAGATGTTTAATTGATTAGATTGAATAAGTTGTTTGCATAGAGTAGGTTGGGTTGGAGGGAGTGGATCAACTATCACATTATTTTTCCTCCTTTCTTTGGGAAGAGGACCAATCATAATCTTGATTCAAGCATAAATTTAATTGAGGCAGAGTTACACAAAGTCATCCATCAACCTCACTCTCCCTTTCAGAGTCATAGAAGTCCAGTGGCAGAACAAAAGTCAGGATCATTGATGATGGTCTGGAATGTAGTGGATTAATTTAGCACCTTCAGTGTCTGACCAATCTCTAAGCACTCCACAGTACTATCTTCAGTCATCTTCATGAGAACAAATTTTTTCTATGTGCCCATTCCATGAGAAGTCTTCACATTCTTGGAATAGACATCCCCCTAACTCACTGAATGGTCTGAGACCTGCCAGTTCCTCTCAAACTGGTTTGGCCCTCCTGTCAGGACATCTTTACTGACATGTGGCCACTGCTCCTGCTACAGTTCCTTTGAGCCCACACAACATCATTTACAACATAGCTGTTTAGTGGTCACCCATATTTTTCTTAAGATTTATAAGAAGAAACATTACTTCTTGAGATAGCCCATTCCACTTTTGGACAGTTTAAATAGTCAGAAAATTTTTCCTAACAACAAGTCTAAGTTGTCTTCTTAGAGAATGGAGCCCCATTCTCCCCTATAATGCTTAATCTTTCCTCTCCATGACAGCATTTCAAATACTTGGAGACAGATTCATGTCTCTCCTGAGTCTTTGTTTCTCCTGACTAAACATCCCCAGTTCCTCTACTAACTACAAATGCCATTTCCAAAGTTCTATGCCAGACACTGGGGATAGAAAAACAACATTGAAAAAGAATCCCTGTTGCCAACCCCAAAGGGATAACAACAGTCTACTGGCACCTAGATCTTATGATTTCAAATCTAGTATTCTTTCCTAATTTATTGCAAGTTAAGTTCTAGATCTCTAGGATGAAGTCATAATGTAAGGGGGATATTATTATACCTTACTAATGGTAACTAGATGGCACAGGGGAAAAAAGTGCCTTGCACAGTCAAAAAAGGATATGATAAGACCACACACACACACACACACACACACATCCATGGACAAAGAATACAGGAACAAGTCTTTCCTATTGGTCCTTTCAATCATTCCTTTAATATCTTATGCCATATATTTGTATAATGCTTTAATTTCTCAAAGTACTTTCACATATGTTATCCTTAAGAGAAAATAAAGATCATGTACAAAATACAGTTAGTTTTTGTTTTGTGAGAATCAAAAGGACCATTCAGATTTTAGTTTGACTCTTGTCCTGCCAGATATATTCTTCCATTTTGATATTTTTTCTGATATTAATCCATGGGAAACTAGACTATATAAATCATCTCTTGTCACATATGTACAGGAAACTGTAATTAATCAGTATCTTTTCATTTTAAGAATAAAGGACCTGAAAGTTACTTATCCCCCCCTCCCAAAAGGGTTGAGATCTATTCCTTCTCCCTCCCAACTTGGAAAGCTTCTAATTTTTCCTACAAGTAGAAATTAGATTGTTTAATTTTGATTCCTGATTTGCAACCTGGTTAATTCTTTTGGTTATAATTAATTGATCTTTTGGATGTATTAGATTGTTTTTTGGGTATAATAATTTCCTTTACTCTCTATTTGTAATCTTTGGACTAACTAGGAAGTCCATTGCCATTCCTTTGTTTTTTGTTTTTTGTTTTTTTAAACCTTACCTTCTGTCTTTGAATCAATATCTAGTATCGGTTCTAAGGCAGAAGAATGGTAAGGGCTGGGCAATTAGGGTTAAATGACTTGCCAAAGGTCACAAAGTTAAGAAGTATCTGAGATGAGATTTTAACACAGAACCTCCCATATCCAGGCTTGGCTCTATCCACTTAGCCACCTAACTGCCCTGACCATTGCTTCTTAAATGCCTAATCAATATATCATTTAAAAAAAAATTTCCTCAGTCATTACATTTTCTATTATATCCTGGCCATGTGTAGTCTAGGAAGCACAAGTATTATTAACTATATGCAAAAATCCAGGTCTATGGCCTAAAGTTATACATTGCTAGTAACTGGTAGAACCACATCAAAAACTAGAACCATCTTTCTCCCACACCTAGAATATACTCTCATTTTCACTTCTTGAAATTTCTAGCCATCTTCAAGATTTGACTCAAGAATTATATCCTGTATGAAACCATTTCTAATATCTCTAATAATTAATATCTTTCCCCTTAAAAAAACACTACAGATGGTTGCTCAGTGGATTGAGAGTCAGACCTAGAGACAGGAAGTCCTGGGTTCAAATGTGGCCTCAGACACTTTCTAGCTGTATGACCCTGGGCAAGTCACTTAACCTCAATGTTGTTTTTTTTTGCCTTGAAACCAATATATAGTATTGATTTTAATAAAGAAGGTGTGAAGATAGGGTTAACTTCCCCCTGGCTACTTTTAAATTTAATCAACGAAAAGAAAAGACATCCCTACTTAATTTTTAAGTAGTGGAAGTCCACAAACCACTTACTAAAGTGGTTTATACCTCCAGAAGCACTGAAGGCCCTCTGGGCAGTTCTAAACAAATTTAAAGACTACAATTGGTCCCTGTAAAGTGGAGGAAGGGACAGGAAAAGATGTGGAAAAGCACTATAAAAACTCTGAATTTCCTTTCTGTAATGGACTATTTTGATTGGTACTTGATAATTAACAGATCAAGCTGTTGCCTACTTCTTCCTCCCTTCCTCCCTTTTCCTCCCCTCCCCCTTCTTCTTTCTTCTTCTTCTAAATCAACTCAGGGTGAGTTTATGATGTCTCAAATGAAATACAGGGGGTTATTTGAGGGAAGACAGGAAAGGATAAGAAATGGAGGTAAGAGGGTTGGGGATTTCCCTAATATTACAGTGAGTCTCAGTTTGGAGGACGGTGAAATATTTCAATTGGGACAAATGGCTGATATGTCTGGAAGTTCAGTCACTATCACAACAGAGCAAATCAGAGAGAGAGCTGGACTTTGTCCTTCTTTCTTCTGTCTTCAAGCTCAGAGACAACCTGTCTTCTTTCTGTCTTCAAGGTTAAAGACCTAACCCTTCAGTTGGTCTGTTCCTTCCTCCAACTGCTTCTCCTAGTAACATTCCAAATAGAACACTTCATAACACCTCCCTCTCTTCCTTCCCCTGGTAGAGATTTAGTTTTAGAATGAAGGTTAAGAGATATGGATAACCTGTTTTCAATTCTCATTTATAAGTTGGTATTAAAGTATGTGATAACAAATTCATCCAATGTGAATAGATGCTTCAATAGCATTCTAGGTGTTTGTTTGTCATAGTTATGAAGTTAGAGTTTGCTACTAAAAGCTTAGGAGTTTTCTTGTTGTGATTAAATTACTTGGTTGTTCTTTTGTCAGAATATATTTTTTCTTCTTGTACCTAAGACTAGTCTTTATTCTCACAAGGTTTTGTGTTGTATGTTAATCTATGGAACTCAAACTAACCTTGGTTTCACTGTTATAGACAGACTGACTAGATGGCCAGAAGTTTTTCCTTCCAAAAAAAAAATGCAGCATTTGTGATCAAAATCCTATTAAAAGAAATCATACCTAGATTTGGGATTCCCTCAAAATTGGACTCAGACCATGGAAGTCACTTTACTCAGTCAATATTAAATGAAATTTATAAAAATCTAGGAATACAAGCAACATACCACACACCATATCATCCCCAAAGTTCAGGGCAAGGGGAAAGATTAAATAAAGACATTAAAACATTGATAGGAAAATTTTGTGCAGAAATACACCAAAAATGGACAAACATTCTGCCATTAGTTCTGTTCCATCTTAGAACACGATCCAGTGGAGATTTGCACATCTCTCCATTTGAGATGCTATATGGACACGCAATTTGTCAAGGAAGGACTTGTAAACCAGCTTACATTGCCATGATAGGTAGAGATTGTCAATTAACAAAATACAAGCTTAACAGACAAGAATAGCCGAATTGCATGAAATGGGCTTGATACAACAAACAGTACCCCTGGATTACAATTTGCACAACATCAAACCAGGAGACATAGTATACTTAAAAAATTTCAATAGAAAATTGACCACAGACATAAAATGGACTGGACCACATGAAGTATTGCTTACTACCCCAACAGCTATAAAAGTTGCAGGGAAAGACTCATGGTTTCACTATTCCCACGTGAAACCAGAAAAAGTTCAACACCACTGTAACAGACATCGAAGATAATTAGACAACAGATAGGGCTGAGAAATGGAAACAAAAACTAATTAACATAAAAGTACAACACAAAGAAATAATAGTGATACATAATGTTCGAGACAACTTTCCAGCCCAGAGGAAAAGCAACCCAGAGGAAAAGCAACCCAGAGGAAAAGCATCCCAGAGGAAAAGCATCCCAGAGGAAAAGATTTTAAACCAGCCCAGAGGAAAAGCATCAAGAAAAGATGCTAGAGACAAGAAACAAAGAGGAAAAGCTGAAATGGACAGCTAAGACTTTGAACTTTGTAAATTTGTTTATATAAGAAGGAGGAAATATCAAAAAATGAGACTTATATGTAAGACTGAGTGTGTTGAAATAATAAAACAAAAGTAATTTCACATATTAGGGAAATAGCATGCATCACTACATAACATGGAAGAAAGAAGAGATCCATCAGTCAACATGAGAAGTGGAGATCTGAAGAAACTTGATAAGTATTAATTCAACACAAAACTATTAGACACAAAACACAAAATCACTGACATATTGAGAGACCTTGTTTATATAAACAAGTGTCTGAAATTGTCTTTATGCAAAATGTAAATATGTATATAGTTAGTTCCATAAGGTCTTAGGCAAATAGAAAGATCAATAGATATTTCTAGTTGACTGACATTATGCTGTGGAACAATGTAAATAAGATATTAGTTTTAGTTAACATAGAGTAAGTAGTATTAGCACTAATATTCAAATTTCTTGTAATAGTTTTGTTCAACATTTATTGAACTGAAATTATTGTAAAACCCCAAAACTACCCTTGTTCAAATTTTCCTGCTAAGAATTCCTTAGAGTAGATTTAGTAAATTGGTAACTATAATATAAATATATGACCTTGGGAAGGTCACAACAAAAAAAGGGGACGATTGTGGAAAGGAAACAAGACTGACAGTTTGTGGGGGAAGGGCCCAACTGGGAGTGGCAATTGGGTCTTGTGACTAGCACTTCCTTCCTGCTGGGTGGGACTGGCTTCCGGGTGTCAGAAGAGAGAGGAGCTTGTTGAGTCCAGTCTGGAGTGGCATGCTCTTCTTGGTTCAGCCCAAAGACACAGGCTTCTAAAGGTTAGAATTGTTCTTGTTTGCTTTCTGTGTACTGCTAAGATTCTGAATTAGAACAATGAGAGTAGATGGGAGTGGGACAAACTCTCCGCCAGCCTCTGGGGCCTGGCCCTATACTCTGAAGCTGAGAAAAAAACTCTAATCCCAACGGGTTATTAAACTTTATGTTATTTGAATTTGCAGTCAGATAAGTGGACTATCTTTTCTGGTCATAGAGGGAGATGAACTTCAGTTTCAGTCATTCAAAGACAAACCGTCCTTATTGGACCCCTGCTGTTTCCTCTCAGCAGGGGGCATCTCCCTTCCCTTGCCTCACCAAGCAATATACCTTCTCTCCCCTAAACTCCTCCTTACCCCATACAAACCTCCCATTATCCTCCTGTTTTCCAATTCCCATTTCCCTTCCCAATAAATATTACAGAAGCAAGTCCCCCCTGCATTTCCTTAGATAGGTCATGCTGATGGGATTAGAGAAATCAGAGTCTTCCCTTTGCTCCTCTGAAGGCCAACTTGTCAGGGCACTTTCTGACCTTGTCCTATCAATGAACTGATGATTCTCATGGGAGCTAAAAAGTTCTGCCAAAAGAAATTCCACATCCTCAAAACTGGGTTCAAAAATTCGGAAAGCACACTTTAGCTCCTTATGAATTTTATAGGGCTCATTTAAAAACTTTGGGAACCTTTTATTCAGGGAGTCCAATTCCTGGGTAGTAAACTGCCTATGAACCTTTGAGTGAAACATACCAGCTGTGTTAGAAATTTTGGAAATGTCTTTGAGTGGAAAGATTTTCTCTGCTTCACTATTTGCCTTAGTGTCCTTGTTACTATCATTGCCCTGTGCACTGGATTTTTCTCTTTCTTTCTCCTTAGGTGCATTATCTGCCTGACCATTTCCCTTATCCTTTATATGATCTAGCCCTTTTGCCTTCTGGAATTCTTCAAATGTGTTCTTAACTAGAGTCTCTAAGTTTGTATCTACTACCATGATGTATGTTTAGAAATCACACATCTGTAAATGATTTTAAGGTAGATCAAAGTTTGTATTGCAGCCATGGAAATGATGTAGATCTGTGTCAGAATTTGCCAGAGAATGGTTTCTTTTTGAAATGGAATGTTGAGAATGAACATTGTGATGTTGCTTACGTATTCCACAGAATCTACAATCATATTTGTCATTTTGCTATATAAGATATTATAAATCCAGTAGCCAGTAATAGCTGCCAGCACAACTATCCCACAGATCACTTGCTTAAACATCTTTGCCTTTAGGAATTGTGAATTCAGTCAGTCTGGGTACCAAATTGTAATAAGTGGAGGAAGGGACAGGAGGTTTTGTGGAACAGCACTATAAAAACTCTGAATTTCCTTTCCAAATCAACTTTTCTCCTTCAGACTTGACCTTGGAGGAGCTCCAGTTTGGGACCTCATCTTGGACTAGGATTCTGACTCTTGGACTGATTCTGGTAAGACTGCTTTTGGATTCACCCTTTGGAGCCACTGCTTGGGTGAATGAAAAGCTCACTCTCTTCCTGGCTTCTGGAAAGATTAGTTTCCAAAGAGCTCTCCCTACCTTGGAGGAGGCCTTGTAGGTGTAACCCTTGTTTTATTCACCACTGGTTCCTCCAGATGAGGGTCCTCCAGTGGAGGGTTAATATACCCTGCCTGATTTGAGCCAAGTCAGAGGAAATATCTAGTGTGATAGGATAGATATCTTCTCTATCCTCTTTCTCATTTCTCTACTTTTACTCTTTACACCTTTTTTGTAAATAAACTGCTAAAAAGTCATTTTGACTTGAGATATAAATCAGTGACCACATTTCTCTTATATTTGGTCCAACCATAAATTTAATCCCTACAAAAGTAAAGTTTTAAAAAATCTCTTATATTTATTTTGTTGTGCCTATACATATTCATCTTATCTGTCCCATAAAATGTAAGTTCATCAAGAGCAGAGGCAATTTATTTTTGTTCACCTACTATGATGCTAATATATTGTAGGTAATTAATAAATGTTTGTTGATTTATTAATTTTCTGATGGTCTTCCAGTGTATAAGACTGCTATCTCACTTTCATTACATTCTTGGGCCTCAAAGATGATACATAAAGGCAATTTCATATAAGAAACATGATATGATACTCAAAAATATTTTGTAATCTTTATTTTTCAGGAAACAGGATAAAAGTGAGAAAAAGCCCACAAAAATTGCAATAAATATCAACCCATTGTATTGGCACCTATCTGACTTCAGTTATGAGATTTGAATAATCTAAACATGTTATTCATTCAATAAGTATTTCTATGAACATTGTTTGTATTAAATACTTAAAGACTATAAATCAAGATGACTATACAGTTCTTATATGTACAGAGGCTATAATCAAGCTGAGAAAATGAAATACACACAGGAAAATATTACCAAGAGAATGCTAAGCAACACATCATCAAATGCTAGACAGTGATTTTTTTTTAAACTGAAAAGTTTCAGTCTCCATAATAAAATAAGTGAACAGAGCTGGATGGAATTAATCAGGGAAAAGGAGAGTTTGGTGACTGTTGCTGAAGGAGATGATGGTTACATATAGGCAGAGATCAAAAGAGGGTATTCCTGGAGGGAAGAAGAGGATTAGTAAAGGCATAGAATTATGTATAATGTATAAATGTTAGCAAGGAAGCTGACATGACTGGAGGATGTTATGAATCCTGGGTTCATTTACACACAAGTCCTATGCTGTAGGTCCACTTGTTCTAATCTGGGAGTTCACTTTTCCCTTGCAGAGGCCACAGGGAGTTCAGAAATTTGACATCAATCTCTTCATCACAGCTCTCTAATGTCTATCTCTGCATGAGGAACCAGTAGGACCCGGAACGTAGCCTGGCCCTCCCTCTACCTTATCTTCCTCTTCTCCCTAGCCCGTATCAGCACTTACCCCAAGATATTCACTCATTCTCTCACATAAAATCTTAGCACACCTGCTGAGACTGCAAACTCCAGAGTGAATACATCACATCCCGATTCTCTGGCAAAAATCACTGAGAAACTGCATTGCCACCAAACCCTCAAGCACATCAGTTCCCAGTTCTCACAAACACACTCAGCTCTTCTTATTCTCGGTCTAATTTTATAAAACTAAAAAAAAATTCCATAAGCACACTTTGCATCTCTTGAACAGCCTCTGACTATCCACACACTAAACCACTTTTGACACACCGCAGGTCTAGTGACTTCACCTACTGCCCACCACTACTTGCAGCAAGTGGCTATCCAGATGCTTTATAGATAAGCCCACAAAACAACTGGCACAATTTGTGCTTCAGCTTGGTCAGAGAACAGCTATTCTACTGTTCAACCCTGGGCAATCTGGTACCCTAAAAGAGAGAAAAGGCTATCTGAGACAGTATGAGACAAATAGGTAATTTTCATCAGTGAAGTCGGTGGATGTAAGGCTCTTTGGAAACATTCCCCTCTTGATGATGGCTTCAAAGAAAACCTGAGAAGATCTTTATATTTGATACAAAGTGAAGTGTGTAGAAGCAAGAGATCATCATGTGCAGTAACAGCAATATTGCAACAATTACCAACTGTGAAAGACTTAGCTACTTGAGCAAGGCAAATGATCTCTGACATTTCAGGACTCGTGATGAAAATGTTATTTACCTCCAGAGAGAGAACTGAGGAACTCTGGGAAACTGAATTATTTTCATTTTATTTTCTTGCTTATGTATTAATTTTGCAACATAGCTAATACAGAAATGTGTTTTGTATTAATTTAGATGTAGCATATTGCATGTATTCACAGTGGGTAGGGAAGGAGTTTGGGGGAGAGAATTCAGAACTTGCAATTTTTGCAAACAAATGTTAAAAATAAATAAAAATAATCATTCATAATAATAATAATCTTCACTTCCCTTTTTATAGTATTTTAAATAGATGGCTATGCTTCAACCTTGTTGAAGGGCAGTGTGGCATAATGGACAGTGTGTTAATCTTAAATCAGTGAAGACCTAAATTCAAGTCTCACCTCTGATGCTTTTCAGGACTCTGGGAAACACTTTAAAACTACAAATTACAGCAAAAATACCAACTTGAAAGGATAGAGGTAATTTACTCACCTGGGAATTCCCTATACCAATGAAGCTATCAGTGTACTTGCTATCCTAGTTGATGGAAAAGGAAAATAAAGGGAAAGTCTCCCTCTTAGAGCTATCATATATTTTTCATTACTGGCCATAATTTTTTCCTGAATGCTTTTTAAAATCAAAATGAGATATAGATGTATTAAAAGAGGGCCTGTGACATGGTATATCTTTTAAAGGACTTAAGATCATTAAAGGAAGAGATAGCTACCATTTAGGGAAGACTAGTAAATGCTAATAATAACAGTGGGCATTTACATAACACTTTACAGTTTTTAAATTTGTTTACAAATATTAACTCATGCTCACAACAACCCTGGAACATAAATACTTTATTATTATACCCATTTTATTGCTGAAGAAACTGAGGTTAAGTGACTTGCCTTGAGTCACACAGCTGCTAATTATCTGAAGCTGAATTTGAATCTATCTTCTGGAACTCAGGTCTAGTATCCTATCCACTAGGTCATCTAGCTACCTAGCTAGTATAAGCCACAGACCTAGGAGTGCTGAGCTTAAAAGTCAAGAATATCTGGGTTCAAATTATACCTGGGACATTTATTAGCTATGTGACACTTGACTGAGTCACATAACCTACCAGGGCTTCATTTTCCTCTTCTACAAAAATAAGACAGTTGTTCTAAATGGCCTCTGAAGTTTCTTTTAACTCTAAAAGTATTAGCTTGTGAGCCTAGAATTTTATCTGATAGGATAATGATTCCCTAGACTAGATTACCAGAAGAGCTATGATGCCTCTTTCTCTGAAAGTCTTTCACCACCGTGATGTAGGTGATTCACCTGCCCAAGATGATTAAGGGGAAAAACTCCCCAAACCCTTTGATTCTTCGTTAACTTCTGGCCAGGAGGGTATCAAAATCCAGCCAATGGCAGCTAATGAGAACTCAAAAGATCATCAGAATTGTTTTTCATATCTGCACTTTTAGGAGAAAGGGTGAACTAATTCAATTTGCAGATTTATGGTCGAGATTGACAGGAGGAACTATAGGAGGGGGAGAAAAGCTCTCAGGACATGTGCTTGCTGCAGTCAATACAAATTCTGCCTATTCTTATCGTTTTCTACATGGAGACTTACTGTTCAGTTATATTCACTATATGAAACGAAGTCTGGGAAGTGAATTAGTATAACATTTTCATTAGCAAAAGCTAAAACAAAAACTATTCTTTGAGGTTCCTGCTTAACTGAGGTTTCCCTGTGCCCAAGTAGAAGCTGCAGACTGAGGAATTCAAATATTCAGCTTACCTCTCTTCTCTCAGGAGCTCCTGAGATTTCACAGGACAGAAAATGGAAGATTTCATGGCCCAGAGGATCATTTCTGATGAAATAACTTGGCAATACCAGTGCTACCACTTCAAACAGCTGCTCTAAAAATATGCAACTTAATCATTAAGATGAGATTTGCCAAATTACTTTATGTTAACGTTAACTACTGCAAAATATCAATAGACCATTTAGGAGGATAATATGCGTTTATTGATTCATTTTTGCATTGTGTGTCCTGAATCTGTTTTCAACTATAAACACAATAAAGACAACCATGACAACACATACAAAGTTTCTACAAGAATGTATGAGTTGACACTGATTAGCGTCCAACAGCAGTGAGCAGTCTTGAATGAGAAGGTTTATATTCACAAGAAGATATTATTGTGAATTTTATTTACTTATTTTTATTTTAAAATTTTATATATTTTGTAATACAAGTATTTATATAGTATAATTTTATATATTTTATAATATATGCATTTATATATTATATTTGTATATAATGTATTATTTGCATTATTTACATATAGATATGTCTATATTATAATGTATGACTAGTAAATATATTTATTACAAAATAAAGATATGTAAATCACAATGTTATGTGTTTATATAAACATATTTCTATAAATAATACATATTTCCATATGTTATTATTATGTATTATTTTGTGCAATTACTCTGCATTTAATTTTGGTTCTTGTGATTGATTTTGACATTTATTTACCAATAACAATGAAATATTTATTGCAGACCTACTATATACAGGGAGATATGTTGGGCTCTAGAGAAGATAAATTTAGCTAATATAAGACCCCTGATTTCATTGGCTTTACAATCCAGTAGCAGTAAAGGATTTACACTGCAATCATATTAACTACAGATTATGAAATGGTAAATAGATTCGTTATAAAACAGGGCTTTTATCACATTTTCCTCTTCTGCAGAATGGGAATAGGCAGCAAGGTGGTCCAGTAGCTAGAGTACTGAGCTGGGAGTCAAGAAGACCTATCTAAGTTCCAATCAAGCCTCAGATTCTTACTAGCTGTGTAACCCTGGGCAAGTCACTTAACCCTTTTTTGATTCAGTTTCCTCATCTACAAAGGGAGCTGCAGAAGGAAATGGCAAATGACTCCAGTATCTTTGCCAAGAAAATTTGAAATGGGGTCATGATGAGTCAGCTACTATTGTAAAATGACTGAATAACAAAAATGGGAATAGCAATTTCAAAGTCTGGTAATGCTTGAGATACTCCCAAGATGAAATAATCTTCACAATGTACTTTGAGATCCTGGCAAAAAGATAACCATGCTTAAGCACATAATTACACTTCCTCATATTGTGTGATGTGAAATGTTCTTGTGGTTTTGGTTAGTCTTGCCCTGAAAAGAGGAAAGAACAGTTTTGGAGAAATGGCTAATATGTGGAATCAACCTCTTGAAATTGCTGCTCTCTATTTCTAGGAATAATGCTCATAAGTGTAAAAAGGATTTTTCATTTGGGGATATAGGTTAAACAGAAGAATATTTTCCAGACAGAGTTGTTAAATGATGATATGCATTACCAAGGGAAATTGTGAAATCTCTTTTTTTCCCTAGACATATACAATAGAAATTCTCATTTATTGAGATTAATTTAGAACTTGAATTGCCTGAAGATAGAAACAGGGATTAAATGACCTCTGGAGGTCACAGAAAGCCTTACATTGTTATGAAATGAATGGGAATCCTCCACATGGCTGTCAAATTGATATTCTAAAACTACAGAGCTAAGTATATCACCCTCCCACTTAAAAATATCCCCTGGCTCCAATCACCTCTAGAATAAAATACAATATTCTCAGTCTTGTATTTAAAGGCCTCTACAATATGGCTCCCACCTCCCTGTCCAATCTTTGTTTTTTTCACATTGCTCTCTCTTTAGAAACTCTCTGTTCTAGGCAAACTGGTCTGCTAGCTAGTCTTCATAAAGGACATTTCAGCTCTTCCCGCCATTGTTTTCATGTGTTCCCCCTTACCTTCACCATGTCAGGTTCTTCAAAGGCAACTCATCTTCCTTAATCCCTCCCAGTTAGGATTCTCTGTCTCTTGAAATTACTTTGTATTACTTCATATATGCTTTATATTTACTTACCTATGTACAGGTATCTTGCCAGGATATATTTAATCTCATTGAAGGCAGGGACTATTTTATTTTATATCCCCAATGACATTAAATACATTAAATATTTAATATAAATTGACCTAATTGAATTGTAGTGCTAGATTTCACATTCTGCAAACTATTCCCTAGAAAGGAATGAAGCTGTTCAGAGAATAAAGCAAATTTTTACAAAATTTACTCTATAATCACTACATTAACACTGGCAAAAAATAGTCACTTGAAGAAGAGTAAATTCCTAAAGATAATTGGATTTATTAATTTAGCCTTTTTTTTTTAAAACCCTTACCTTCCATCTTGGAATCAATACGGTGTATTGGTTCCAAAGCAGAAGAGTAGTAAGGGCTAGGCAATGGAGGTCAAGTGACTTGCCCAGGGTCACACAGCTGGGAAGTGTCTGAGGCCAGATTTGAACCTAGGATCTCCCATCTCTAGGCCTGGCTCTCATCCACTGAGCTACCCAACTGCCCCCCATTTAGCCTTTTAATATTTTCCCTTTAGCATATGCTTCTGGTTAATCCATTTGTGCAAATTTTCTGATGGTAATAACAATTTCCATTATTTTGTATTGGAATCAGAGAGATTTGGAGGCTCTCTAGTACAACTACATTATTTTACAGATATGGAAACTGAGTCTCAGAGAAGTAACTTAATTTGATCAAGATGGCATAATTAGGTTAAAGTCAAGAGCAAAACAGAAGTCTCCTAAGATTCAGTCCAGTATTCTTCTCATTGCTACTACACTTCTTTCAATGGGTAGTCCAAAACCCAATCTGCCTTCTCCCTTCTTCTGGGAATACAATCTGTCATCGAATCATGGTTCAAAGTTTAAGGACTAGAAGAGATCTTTTGTTCAGTCATTTCAGTCGTGTTCAACTCTTTGTGACCTCATTTGGAGTTTTCTTGGCAAAGAAAATGGAGTAGTTTGTAATTTCCTTCTCCAGCTCATTTACAGATAAGCAAACTGAGGCAAACAAGGTTAAATGACTTACTCAGGTTCACAGAACTAGTAAGGGCCTGATTTGAACTCACAAAGATGAGTTTTCCTGACTCTAGTGCTGGGGCTCTTCCCACTGTGCCTCTTACCTACCTAGGAGATCTCAGAGGCCATTATCACAAATGAGGAAACTGAGACACAATGAGATTAAGTAAATCGTCCTGGGTCACATAGCTAATGCTTGCTTGATAGAGGATTCTTCAAGTCTTATGACTTCTTAACTTCAAATCCAGTACTGTTTCCATACCTGCCCCTCTATTATAATGTACAGGCATCTACACAGTAGAAGAAAACAATTTTCAACTGTCTTTCAAGTTTTGCCTATGTTTAAACTTCTGGAAATGAGGTCTGAACTATTCGCCAGAAAATCAGGTCAATATTTAGCAGATAAAGCTTTGCAAATATAGAAACATTCTTCTCTTCACAGACTTGCATTTGAAGAATTGAATAACTAACTACTTTTTCACCCTTTGCACCTTCCTAGAATCAATGATAGGAAGAGCAGAAATAAGACTGTTCATCTCTCTGTTAATTCCTATAAAATTCTGAATTGGGCAACCAGTGTTCTCTGAATTATTTAGGATCATAGGATCATAGATTTATAGCTCAAAGGGGATTCAAAGGCTATCTATCCCAACTCTGTCCCCTTATAAATAGGGAAACTGAGACCCAGATCTGATGACAACCAATATAACACAGGTTGTATGTAGCAGAACCAAGATTTGAAATCAAATCTGGGCTTGAAATCCAGAAATCTTTCTGCTATGCCACTTCTCCTAAAAGAACTGCCATCTTTAAATATGACCTATTTAGCCCCTTAGCTGGGCATTTTGAAGCTGAGTATGTACCACAACCTCATTATCTGGGTTTCTACCCTCTCTTTCCTGCTTCCACATAAACCACAGAAGACTCCTCCAAAATTTAATTGAGAAACCCAGTCAAGAAAAGTCTTCAGTCTTCTGATTTGATGTGGGGGTGTCTTAGAATCTGTTTAATTCCAATCTGTCTCTTAGTCATGATACTATTCATTGAGGGGCTTCTATGGGGTGGGAAAAATAGCATGTGACAATTGATATGAAAATCACAGAAGAGAGTGCTAAAATACATTATGAGAGGCAATTTACTCATGATAGTTCATTCTCCTTCCCTCTAAACAAGAACTTAAGAATGTTCTTAGTTTTCAGATTCAACTCTTGAACCACAGTTTAAGTTTATGAATTTTAATCAGAATTAGCCTTGAACTTAGAAGGAGTTGGCTTCAACAGTCTGATTCAAGGCAAATAATGCTATTTTAAAGTCAATGAAACTTACGTGGTACTTAAAATTTTTTTTGTGATATTGGGTGGATGAATCATTTTATGCCTCAGTGTACTCATTTGCAAAATGGTCTGAGAATATGTTGCAAATCATAGAATTATTGTGTTTGATAAAAGAAAAACCAGCAAGCATTTTAAAGTGTTTACTAGATTCTGAGAATACAAAGACAGTAGAAAAAGCCATTGCTTTCAGAAGCTTACCTTCCATGACGATTAGCAAATAGAAGTGTTTCTGGGGAAACCCTTTGTGACTAAAAAGGACTGTATGTAAGCCTGTCTTCAGTCCTTATCCTCCTTGAATTCTTACAGTTTCTTCAAACTTGACTGTTGTGATCAATTGGGGAGACTAGTCTCCCAAATGACCCACTCAACTGTGAGTGGGGTGTATATACTTTTGGTGATTAAATCTAAAAATGGGCAGGGGGAGTTAATTTAATCTTCACAGGTAGGCGAGAGGTAATTTAATCTTCACACTGTTCTCTTGATATTTTCTCCTTCCTTCTATGAAATTATATTCTAATTCTTAAACCTCTATGAAAATTCCTTCTTAGTGTCTTTTTTTTCTGAACTTCCCCTTATGTTCCATTCTTGATCCTCTATCCTCTGTTAACATTATCTTCCTCATTAATCTCATCCATTCACATAATTTTAATTATTAAATCTCTGTGAATGAATCATATATCTATACCTTCATTTCCTGATATTTCTTTTGACCTCAAATTTTATATATCTGCTAGATACCTCCATCTGGATGTTCTGACCAAGCTTAGAAAAAATAAGTTGTGTTAATTGTGTTAATAATTTTCCGACAGTAGATTGTAAGTTCCTTTAGGGTAGAGATGATTTTATTTCTCTTTTCTTTCATAGAACATATAAATGTTTGTTTAAATGAGTTGTTGAATTGACAGCACAACATTCTTCCAGGCAAGGGTTAAGAGTACTGTTATATCTGATTTTTCTCTTTTCCTCCTTTTCTCCACTCTCATCCGTAGTTGAGAATAATGTTGAAGTTATAGGCCTGAGAAACTAGAAGAATGGTGTTGCCTTTGTTTTGCTAAGTTTTATAATCATCATATTTCACATTTGTATGGCACTTTTAGGTTTCCAAAGTGCTTAATAGACATTATTTTGTTTGATCCTCATGACAACCCTAAAAGGGAGATGCTATTATTATTCTCATTTTTTAGGTGAGGAAACTAAGGAAAACAAAAGCTAAGTATCTTGACCCAGGTCATACAGCTGGTAAGTATCTGAAGCCAAATTTAAATTCATGTCTTCTGAATCCTCCTGAGATTCCAGACCCAGTGTCCTATCCACTCTATCACATCACCCTCCATTACATTTCACATACTTCCTTTCTCATCTCTTCACATGGAAATGAACTTAAATCATGTCCAAGTCATTTTAAGAAGAAGCTATACAGTTTTCCTGACTTATATCTCTATACTCCAAATGATCATTCAGGCTATTGCTAACTTAATAATTCTAATATGCTATTTTGGGGAAAAGAAAGAAAGAAAGAAAGAAAGAAAGAAAGAAAGAAAGAAAGAAAGAAAGAAAGAAAGAAAGAAAGAAAGAAAGAAAGAAAGAAAGAAAGAAAGAAAGAAAGAAAGAAAGAAAGAAAGAAAGAAAGAAAGAAAGAAAGG